>NC_088686.1:102832672-103135086 GCF_028017835.1 Emys orbicularis | reverse complement strand
GGGGGAAGACATCTGTAGAGTTGTGGGAGTAGAAACAAGCAGTAGGACTAAAACACATGGGGCCAAATCCTGCATACCCTTACTCAGGCAAAACACACCAAAGTCTATGACAAAACTCACACTGCTGTCTATGGGGGTTTTGCCTGAGTAAGGGCTGCACAATTTGGCTCAGTATGAACGTCAGCATTCATAGAATTTTTTATTAGTGAGGATGCTGTCGGAGACCATATAAATGTAAATA
This sequence comes from Emys orbicularis, assembly GCF_028017835.1. Taxonomy (NCBI): domain Eukaryota; kingdom Metazoa; phylum Chordata; order Testudines; family Emydidae; genus Emys; species Emys orbicularis. Next base: position 103,134,845 of record NC_088686.1, on the reverse strand, counting down.
GCTGACTAGGGGTTAAAATTATGGCTGATACAACACTCTGGAGGAAGAGGGGAAGGCTTTTCCCATGCTCATGGCCCCGGTGAAAATAACACAGCTAAAAGCAGTGGTAATACCCACAATACAACTGCCTGCACTCTGAGCACAAGGGATCCCATTAGCAATGACTCACCAAACCCTTCACACTAGCTTGTGATGCAAAGCTTTTGGGGGGGGGGGATGGGCAAAGGGTGAATACATGTTGTACCTTTTCAAAAGGTGTAATGAGCCTCAGAGAATGTGTTCCCTTCAGCACCTCCATTGTTTGTTCTATGCTTACCCTGCACCCCTTTGTGGCTCTGGTACTGGAAGACACAAAATGAGCCCTTCAATTGCAGACATGGAAACAGGAATTGTCTGCATTTCAGCTCCTAAATGCCTTTTTACAGCCAAAGCACTGACAATTCCTATTTTTTTACCTGCCACTTAAATAAGCAATACAAATGTTTACATCTGGCTCCGATGGTCTTGAACAGGATCTTTTACTAGTAGATCATTCAATTAAGGCTGGCACACATAATGTATATTAGTTTTTAGCCATTTCAGATAGAACGAAAGGACTTGTGTGTTAATGTCACCCAGTGAACTGATAAGAAAATGACTCAAATTAACATAATCATTTGGAAAAACTTATTAGGATTATTAAATATAAACTGCGTGCCAGCAAAATCAAAACATTTATTTCCTAACATTGAGGTAGTATAAGGCACTTTATCTCTTGATAACAATCCCCCAATGTCTAGCCCCATTTTTTCCAGAAGTAGTTGGCAGCTCATTAACAACTCATTAGAAACACTGGAAAAACATGTGACAATAACAAATCCAGTGCGGCAGAGGAAACCAAGATTCTACTTGGGAACTATACTGAAAACTCAAACATTTTCTAAATAACAAGCCTGGGGTGTTTTGCCAGCATTAGGCCTGCAGGGCTTGCAATTATTACATGAAAACAGTAAAAATAGCTCAATTTCAGCAGCTGACTTTACTTGTGTTTATATGAACGATACTGGAGGAGCCTTGGTACGTGAGTAGGTCAGATGACACGAGGCAGAGATAATGTGGACACAGCGATGTGGGAGAGATGGTCATGTTCCTCTGTATCAGATATGGACTGGTGAGGGAGCTTGCTTATACATACACACCAGATGTGTTCAGCATAAGATCCTTTAATGCTCTGCCGGGTATGGCTAAGAGACACAAGGTGGGCGAGGTAATATCTTTTATTGCAACAACTTCTGTTGTTGAGAGAGACAAGTTTTTGAGCCACAAAGAGCTCTTCTCTGGGTCTGGTAAAGGTACTCCCAGCAGCACAGCAAAATATAAGGTGGAGCAGATTGTTTAACATAAGTAGTTATCACATACTATAAGGGTTCATTCAAGGAAGAGTGGCCCAATAACCCCTCTCCACTCATAGGACAAAAAGAGGGGATTAGTGGGTTACAGATTGTTGTAATAAGCCATACATCCAGTAGTCTCTGTTCAGTCCATGATTTTAGTGTCTAGCAGAATAATGAATTAAAGCTTCCAAGTTCACATTTTGAAGGTGTTGTGCAGGTTTCCTTTGAGGATGAGGATTGATAGGTCAGATATAGAGTGATCGCTTTGTGAAAAGTGTTCACCCACAAGTGATATGGTGTTTTTGTCTTTTATCATTTTCATTCAACAATGTAGTGACTGTCTGGCTTCACCCACATAGTTGAAGTTAGTCCAATAAAAGATATTACCTAACCCACCTTGGGTCTCTTATATCCTGGGACCAACATGGCTACAACTACACTGCATACAAGGTATAGTTAAGATTAGCTTAAATAAGGTATAGTGCTTTACACACAGTGCCACCTCGTGGCTGAACAATATAATACAGTTCAGCATTCCATTACATCTCCCCCTTTAAGTTCTACCATTGCAATCATTTTTTATGCTATCTTGCGGTTTCTGAAGTTCAGTACGTATCAGTCTGATTCTGAGACAATTAACATACTAATTTTCTAATTACACAACCCCAACATATAACAACTAGGTCATCTGGCTGTCCATTAGTTGCAACAACTGGCTATGGTTGGTTTGGGATCCTTGGGCATATCTATACTTATGGCTAAATCGGCACTGCTGCGATAGATGTAGCGTTTGGTGAAGACCTGCTAAGTCAATGGCAGAGGGCTCTCCCATCTGCTTCTGGACTCCAGCTCCCCGAAAAAATGTATGGTAAGTCGGCAGGAGAGCGTCTCCCATTGACACATCGTGGTGTAGATACCGCGTAAGTTGACCTAAGTTATGTCGACTTCAGTTACGTAAAGTAAAATAGTGCAACTTAGGTCAACTTATAGCTTTAGTCTAGACCAGCCCCTTGAGTCTTCTTCTTGATCTGCATCTGCCATCTGTAGAGTTTGTTCTCAATTGTATTTTCGGAGGAACAAACTGTATATGCAGGGAGTTTCTGTTTAACTCTCCACTGTCAGTCTCAAATCACATATGATCTGGGCTCTGGATTATTTTCTTTACAACAGCTGGAGTTGTCCATCCTTTTTCTGCATCCAATTTGACATGAACACAGTCTCCAGGTTCCAGACCTGGGAGTTCTCTAACGGAGCGATGTCTGTTGTAAAAGTGTTCATAAGCTCTTTTAGCCTTTTTATCCAATTTGGCTGCTCTCTTCTTGTCAGGTCACTTTGGAGTAGGTTCTTTCCCAAAGTTGGAACAGTAGTTCTGAGTTGTCTGTTCCCATCAGGAGTTGCTATATATTCAGAAGTTGCTATTAGTATTTATCTTTAACTCAGAAGAGTGAAGAACAAATGTCCCACTGTAGGATTTTCTTGGCTGTCTGTACAGATCTCTCAGCCTCTCTTCATTTGTGGGTAACATGGGCTGCTAGTAATATGATCAAATTCATATTTTGTTCAGAATGACAAATTCTGCTGCAGTGAATTGTGGTCCATTGTCCACACTAGTTGTTCTGGAATATCAAAGTGAGCAAAAGTGTACTTCAGTTTCTCGATACCACTGTGACATGTCATGACTTTCAAGTACATTATTTCTACATACTTGGAAAAATAGTCCATAATGACCAAGTATTGATGTCCTCAGAAATCACATAAATCTTCAGCTAGCCTCTTCCAAGGTCTGTCTAGTAGAGGTGTTTGTACACAGGATGGTGCAGCATGGTCTCACGTTGATTTTGTAATGGATCTCCTTTCAAAAGTCCAATATCACCAAATATTCCATCAAGTTCTTCCATCTTTCTCACTAGGCCCATCATGGCTGCTATGCTGTGACTAAGAAAGTTGTTGGTCTTAGATCACACACACTCTGAATGCATTGCTTTTGTCTTTAAGTTGTTTCTGTGATGAACTGGACAATGCAGTTCAAAATACTCCAGGGCTAATCAGTTGTGTCAGAGGACTTCAGCTCTGGGAAGGGTTGAAGATGATTGTAAGTCACTTCTCAGATGAATATCCAGTCCAGTGCACACTGAAACAGGACTTTGGAAGTGCTGTCAGTGCAGTGAAGGTGTGATGAATAAAGATAATATACAATAGTGCACTACTAATACTCATGTACTTTGATGTAAGGAGTTCACAGTCAGGGGACACACATTAAAATCCACCTTGAATTCTGCGAACAAAGAACACATTTCAGACAGGTATCTGAACGTTTGGATCCTTCTCCCAACCAAACCCCTGAAAACCCTTTGAAGTCCATCCATTATTACAGTGGGACAGGGATTGATGAAGTTTATAGAAGACCCAGATCCATGAAAATCTTGGAACTCCTCGCCCCAAATTAGGGCATCATTAGAGAGATTCTTCCAGCATGTCTCAGCACCTCCCAGAACATTCTCCTTCCCTTGATTTCTGTGATTCTATCCTCTTTGGGTTCCCCTTAATTCTCAAGGTGCTCTTCAGCGTCTCTTTTGGTAGCTCCACTGCCTCTTCGGTCTCCTTTTTTGTTGAAATTCTTGAGGCTCTGTTCTTGGTTCTCAAATCCCTATCCTTGGGAGGATAAATTGCTCCTCAGGCTCTAGTCATCTGCTGCCTAGGTTACTGCAATCCCCTCTTCTCTGTTTTGTATTTAAAAAAACAAAAAAATTCACTCTCCCAAGTCTACTTTGCCCAAAATGCTAGTCAAAGTAGTCTCACTCACATCACTCATATCTTGGAGGAACTTTGCTGCCTTTCCATTGCACTGTACGTAGAGTTCAAACATTTTGTCCTCACTTTCACAGACTTCTATCATCCAATCCCAGCCTGCATCTTTGATCTGGTTTACCATTTCATCTTCTCCATCCCAGACCCTCTTTGATCTGCCAACCTCAATACACCTTTCATTTCCTTCTCTCCCACACCTCTCTGCCTTTTTCTATGCAGCCCCTTAGGTTTGGCAAGCCATTCCCACATGGATTTGTCAGCTTATACAAATCACTTCTGCAGCATCACCTACAGAAAATGAATTTGCTCACACTTCAAAGAAAATGTGTACCACCAAGATATATGGGTAGCTAAACTGAGTCTCTGCAAGATCATAGAGAGGGAGGGATCATGAGCCATAACTCATGTCTATCTTCCTGCTCCTCCTCATGGTGTATGTTTCATCCTTATTTGTCCCTCAAGTCAGTCTCTTAGTCTGTAAACTCCTCAAGGCAGGGACCGGTCTCTTGTGTGTTCTCCTTGAAGCACCCAGCAATCTTGTGGATGCTACAACACAATGGTAATAGATAAACAGATGTGTTCTTGTTTTCCTTCTATTCATTTACCCTTGATCTGCCTTCCATTTGAGACAGGTCAGCCCACTCTCAGCAGGCAGCTGCCTGGCAGTCAACAAGTATGTATCTGCAAGGCATATGCCCAAGCCAAAACCCCGATCCCAGTCCCCTCAGATTTGGGGAATTTTCAATCAGGATTCAAATCCAGACTTGACGACTGGCCTACATCTCTATGATGGGCTGCACCAAAACCCCAGATCCTAATACCATTCATGGCTCAGATCCTTCTCTAGTGTTGTGCTGCCATCTGGTGCTTTTCATCTGTCTTAGTGCTCTTTCTGGGCCCCTCTCTAACCATGGGTCTTATAAACCAAGGTACTTGCCTCTATCTGTCCCTGAATCTGGGGCAGTGTCATATTTCATACACATTCAGAGCAAGTGCCATAACACTCCTGCTGTTCCTGTATATCTCAGCATTCATCAATATTGGAAAAAGGTTTTGAGTTGCATTTTGCATAAGCAAACAGATCTAAGCACCATAATGATTTTGTCTGAGGATGCATGTGCCTAATCCTGCTTCTAATTCATTCCAATAGAGTGTCGGCCTTAAGCTAGGCTGTAGTCCTCCAAACACATAACCAGACAATACTTGCTACCTTTAGCCCTAATGAAGTGAATAGCACTATTCATGGTAGCTACCTTGCCCAAAGAAGCGTCTTTAAGATCAGGCTCAAAAATAGGACGTAGAGGACCAAAACTGACCAATATTTGTTGCAAATTTTTACGGACAACAACAAATTCTGAACTAAAAATCATTCTTATTGTGGATCCATACATTAATAAAAAAACATAATATAAACCCTCAATTAAAACACTTGGCAAATTTGTAGCATCCACTCAAACTTCATATTCTCAGTGGTTTTAATTTTCCCTAAAATAAAACTTCTTTAAACAAGTAGTCTACATAACCTACTAATCCCCTCTCCAAATTAATTTTTAAAACCTCAACCAATTTTGGAGTAATAAATAAGCATCAAAAGCCAGTAAAATTTCATTTATTAATGTACGTTTATTTATTGATGTTCTCTAACATAAAAATGGTTTCAAAATGTGTACATATAAAAAAATTGACTGTAGCTCTAAGATCAAATGTGCCATAAAAGCTCTCAGCAGGAAGAGGATTTAAAAAAAACAACATTTGACAGTAAATTGGTTTATCCATGTTTAAGTAAGAAGATAAAAATTAAACTAGAAGATCACTGGCATAGGGTGATTTCTTATAGCACTTTAACATTTAAAATAGGCATTTCTCTCCCCCAAACCTAATTTTTATAATTAAATGGCATCTTAGCTACACTGCAAACCAAAGTTTTAATAGAAACCATGTTTCTGTTATTTAACATAACCAGCTGCCAGACTAATGCATGTTGTTTACTACTCAAAGTCCACTTCTTATACATGTAAAGATGCTCCTAATCCTAAAACTTTATGGTAGCTAAATGTAACTATTTTGTAATGAACTCCCAATGGATCCCACCCAAGACTTTCATATAACATCTCTACTCAGCTTTTGCCCTCGCTTGGTCACATAATCCAATATTTTTAAAAAGATACTGACAAATACAATCACAATGATTTTTTTCCCCTATCAAGCTCACATTAGCAGTGTTTTTTATTTACAGCAGTAAAAACAGTCATGTCTATTCCCTCTCAGTCAATCTGTGAGAGAACAGTTTCAAAATATACTTCAGCAAAATAAATCCAGTCTGCGGTATCAGAAGCCAAGTTGATTTTGAAGATACTCTTAAAGAGTTAATTGTTAACGAGAGAGAGAGAAGCTGAACTAACTGAAGAATCAAGAAAAAACCCTGAGTTAGCTCCTTTCTATTATCCTTATAATAGAAAATACAGGAATAAAGATTATAGTGACCCCTGTGCTTCTGCATCCAGTTACCAACATACAAAGCTTCTGCTGATAAATCAGTTGCTCATTTCCAAGCTGAATTTTTGCATATTATTTTCATATGCAGTGTGGTATAATGCATAGCTAAGCAAACACACACATTACAGTGTGCCAAATTCATCCCTGATGTACATCCATTGGCATGTGAGTTACATAGTTCCCACTGCCCTCATCTACCTTTCTGTCTCTCCTAAGTCATCATACAGCTGGGCTCCATTCAGGAAGTTCGGATCTCGAATCAGATCTATATCTGAACTGTTCTGGATCAGGCCCATCTCTACTATTGTGCTCACCAAGCTACAGTGTCACTATCAGAATTGGAAGGTGTTCTAGTGGCAATGAAGTACGGCAAGAGTTTGTATTAACAAATTACACTAGGTTAACATAAGAATGGCCATACTGGGTCAGACCAAAGGTCCATCTAACCCAATATCCTGTCTTCCGACAGTGGCCAATGCCAGGTGCCCCAGAGGGAATGAACAGAACACGTAATCATCAAAGGATCCATTCCCTGTCGCTCATTCCCACCTTCTGGCAAACAGCAGCTAGGACACCATCCCTGCCCATCCTGGCTAATAGCCATTGATGGACCTATCCTCCATGAATTTATCAAGTTTTTTTTGAACTCTTAGTCTTGGCCTTCACAACATCCTTTGGCAAGGAGTTCCACAGGTTGATTGTGCATTGTGTGTGCATTTTGTTTGTTTTAAACTTGTTGCCATTAATTTCATTTGGTGGCCCCTAGTTCTGTGTTATGAGACGGAGTAAATAACACTTCCTTATTTACTTTCTCTACAGCAGTCATAATTTTATAGAGCTCTATCATATTCCCCCTTAGTCATCTTTTTTCCAAGCTGAAAAGTCCCAGTGTTATTAATCCCTCCTCATATGGAAGCTGTTCCATACCCCTAATAATTTTTGTTGCCGTTTTCTGAAACTTTTCCAATTCCAATATATCTTTTTTGAGGTAGGGTGACCACATCTGCATGCAGTATTCAAGATGTGGGCATACCATGGATTTATATAGAGGCAATATGATATTTTCTGTCCTATTATCTATCTCTTTCTTAATGATTCCCAACATTGTTAGCTTTTTTGACTGCTGCTGCACATTGAGTGGATGTTTTCAGAGAACTATCCACAATGACTCCAAGATCTCTTTCTTGAGTGGTAACAGCTAATTTAGACCCCATCATTTTATATGTATCGTTGGGATTATGTTTTCCAATGTGCATTATTTTGCATTTATCAACATTGAATTTCATCTGCCATTTTGTTGCCCAGTCACCCAGTTTTGAGAGATCCTTTTGTAGCTCTTGGCAGTCTGATGACCGAGTATTGTAGGCTGATGACAGTGTACTCTCATCTCCCCAGAATGGAAATGCTACTTGGAGACATACCTCTGAGTCATAATTCTCTGGAGCTCTGTTTTGTGCAGAAAGCAGGGAAATGTGCCAGCCAACTACCAGACATAGCATACTCCTCTTCTCCCCCGCCCCCCCATTTGGATCCAATCACCAGGCAGGTGCACTAGCTGGTACATAGCAGCAGGGAGCTGTGACTTCACCTACTCTCCACCCTTCCTAACCCATTTACTTGTGGGGCAGTTGATCTGGTGAATAGGCCCCGCAAACACCAGAAACTTTTGGACTCAATGTCAGCACACTGGAAGTAACAATAACTGGTGAGCACCCATCAGCGGTCAGTGCTGCCCTGATGTCAGTGCTTTAATGGGGCTGAAACATAAACCATGCTACAGGATCAAGTGCTTAGTGAATGCAACAAGGGTGAGGTGGCATCAGAATTTAGGAGAGCAGTAGAATCATTCAGGAGGAAAGAGATTTGGTACAGTAGGTCTGAGAAAGGAATAGGCTAGGGGTACAGGAAGTACAGATCATCTTAACCCTTGCCACTCTGGCCCCAATTAGACACTAAAAATGTAAAGTGTAGATATCAGTCCATAGAAAATTAAGACCCTCCTTTTAAAATCCTTAGCCTGTACAGGGGTGAGATACAAAAGATACAATATACTGAATTTGGTCCTGTTTCCCTGTTGCATGTGTGTTAGGGAGGTTTTTTTATTATTACTTTTTAATTTATTATTGTAAGTGTAATCTCAGTCAAGTCAAATCAGTACATTAATTAAAAGGGATTGAAAAGGTTCTTAGCTGCCGGATTCCACAAAGGCCTGAAAGTTCAGACCTGTTTATAGGAGGTTGTATTTCATTTGCTGCCTATGTCAAACTACTACCCATCAGGCCTTTGCTAGGCCCCAGAGACGAGCCAATCAATGTCTGCTTGCTAAAGCTCCTCACACGAATCCATTTAAGCAATGTGGATGCTTCCTGTCAAAAAAAGAAATGGTCTCTTGGTACCTCTGATAGAAATTAGCCATGAATTAGAAGAGAAGCACAGTTGTTTTGGAAGAAAGCCAGAACCAGAATTAATAGGCCATCTGAGCCTCTTGAGTGTTAAATCCCATTTGTTAGCAATTCTTTATGGAAGGTTTCCACTACCTGCACCAGTTCTGACCTAGGTCTATACGCTTGCTCCAGAAACTAAAATCATTAGTAAAGTTTTAACCAGTTGGGAAAACAAACAAAAATACTGCCTCTTTGTCATTTGACATTTTATAAACGTGGTTGGATATTTGTACTTATGTAACCCATTTGCTCTAAAACTGTTTTCTGGTAAAATATCCATCTCCTCATGGCCCAGCACGTCTGAATAATCCATCCCTGATGTAACTAGTCCATTGACTTAGATGGAGTTACACTAGAGATGAATTTGGCTCAATAATGTTTGCAGAATCTTTTAAATGCTTTCACTGTAAGTTTGACTGCAATTATCCTGTTCAAATATAAACTGCTGGATAGTACAATGTATGCAGCTACTTTCTTCCATCTTTCTCACTCAAAGGCTTACAGCTGAGATTTTTCAAAGCCACCTAAGGAATCTGAATGTCCAATTCACATTAAAATTAAGTGGGAATTGGGTATCCCGTAGGCACCTTTGAAATTCTCAACCTAAATGTGCTCTGAACTTCCAATTTTGTAAAGGACAACTGCTTAGTGTCTCGGCAAGTCAGCTGTCAAAAATGGGTCACATTTTGGGTGCTAAACCATAGGCATTTAGGCTTGAATTTACCAATATGTCCTTGAATTTTGGGTGCCTTACCTTCTGGGTGCCAAACTTTAGAAATTTTAAATCTGATTTTCTAAAGAGTTAAGTACCCACTGCTCTAGGGAAGTCAATGGGAGCTTCAGGAGCTCAACATCTCTGAAAATCAGAGAGTGAGTAGCAATGTCCAAGTGATGTGAGATGACTCAGAACCATCAAGTTGTGCACGAGCTAGACTGCAGCATATAATCCCTAAGTACAGTATGTAACACTCTCTCCACACTTCCTTCCAATTCTTTGCCACGCTCACCTGTTGCATCTTCATTCAAATTAGGTTTGGGGCAGGGACTCTTTCTTTGCATAGCAGCTAGAGCAAAGGGGCCCTAATCCTAAAGGGAGCCGTTGGGCACTTCTGCCATCCAAAAAATAATATTTCGATAAAAGTTTCAGTGGGAGCTTAATTAAAAATACCATACTTGATGGTGGTGGTACCATACATTAGGCTGACAATGACTTTTAACCTTTCATCTGAATGTGCTGATTTAGGGGATGGGGAAGGTTAAACCCAACCTGTATTGGCCCCAAACCTGCAAACACTGATGCATGTTTGTAACTTTATTCGTGTGTATAAATATTTGCAGGATGGAGGCCATTGTTTGTACAATTTAATTTTTAATGTGAACTGGAAGTAATCTCCCAGTGTATCCAAGAGGAAGCATTTATTTCCTGACTTTTCATTATTTTTATTTATTAATTTTTTTAAGTAATTTTTTTTAATTGAGCACACTTGGGTGAACGCATGGAAATTTTTTAGCAAATCCCTCTTCTGGTGTTAATTCTAATTATTGTGTAATTTCATCATTTAGTAGGTCTTGGCAAAAAATATGGTATACAGGAATGTTGTAAACAGCTGGTCTGCCAGGCATCAGTTCTAATGCATTTTCACTTGATTTGCACTGTCTAATTTCATTAACAATCAGTAGATATCCATCTCTAAGCTGTCCACCATATAAATGCTTTTCATCCCCTTGCTCTGAAGGAAGCTTTTACTATTTAATCTTCTGTGATCTGTTCATGTGTCTGTCACAAAAAAACTCTTTTGAACCATCCATCAAAGCACACAGCAATTTATTGACCACTTAAGGACAAAAAAAACCCTGTCTACTGTATTTCTTGACCTTTTTTTTAAAAAGTGAAGTTTTTAAAAAACATTTTAACTGTGATTGTAAAACAATGGAATTATAACAGGGAAAAGCATCAAGAAAATATTTTAGGACATCTTTTCCTAATAGAGATGGTGCTTCATACGGTAGAATCTCCAGATGCAAGTAGGACTAGTGTTCTTCTCTCCTTGCCAGGTGTAAGGAGCCTCAGTCTCCCAGCAGCCAATGTCCAAGCAGCCTATAGGACCCCTGCAGCCAATGTAATTTAGAGTAGTCCTGGGGCTGCTCTAAAGAACATCTGGGGCTGCATCCCAGGATTAGAGTATCAATTCCTCAAATCTAGGTTTCGACTGAGAAGTAGACAATGGTGAGGGGAAAAAAGCAGACTACAGGCAGCATCACCTTGGCCACAGCTGCTCCTCCTCTCCTCCCCTCCCCCCCATGGACTGGTGAAGCAGCCAAAAAGGGAATGAAGGACAGTGTGATGAACCCCCCACAAGTACAAGGCAGCACTGGGGGAAGACACAGGAAGGGAACTCCAAAAAGAGTAGGAACAAATGGTGTACTTTCATTATGACGAAAGGTCAACAAGGGTGGGGGGGGAGGAGTGTCATTGCCCAATGTTCCATGGCAGGCTCAGTGTGGTTTCTTGAATGTATTTCTCAAGGTATGAATTCCTAGGAAGCATCAGAAATACCATTTTATGAATGTTTGTTTGAGTGAAAGAGACGACTGGTCCAGGAAGCCTGTGGCAGAGCCGGGTAAAAATTAAAAGATTTGCTGGATGCAGAATTAGTTATTCAGAGTTCCAGAACTTTTGGATGCATTTCTAGGATTTCCAGAGCCTGTCTTCCCTGTATGTATATAAAGCACTGTCTCAATCACCGCGCCCCAGTTCCCTCTCACTTACACAGTTCAGCAAGACAAACTGTGTGCAGAACACACAAATATATTACAGGAAACTGCTGGTTCTATCCAACTGCCTTAGCGAGGTCCTGGGGGGCTTGTGCCAGGTCACAAACAATGGCCCATTCCACATTCTAAATGGTATGCTCCCCATTCCATGTTCTGCATTGTAAGAATAACATTGCACTGTGTCAGCTCTCTATGGGTTGCAAAATACTGTACATTTATACCTGACCAGTATTGTTCAAGACAGGTTTCTCATCAAGTAGTTTTATTTATGGACCCAAGCTAATTCTTTTCAATGGGCTATATTTTGTGCTCAACACTGGTTTTGGTATTCTCCTTCCGGAAAGAATTCTAAAAGCTTAATTGAGTTTATAAAGGTGTTTATGCTGTAAATATATTTTTATTTCCAGTAGAGCCTTGATGATACCAAGGATCATTGCCACAAAGATTAATATAAACCAAAGCATTACAAGTAACATTTCCAAAAGCACCTAAGGGATTACATACTACAGTGTTAATGGAATACATGGTTACCTTTTAAACATGAGGATACCCATGCCAGCACCGGCTTCTATAGACATTGGTTCAGCAGAATTCATGGTCTCAGAAAAACATTCCCCACCCAATAACCAGAGTTGTGGGGTGAAGTTACATTAATTCTAGTTGGGAAGATGCTCAGTGATGAGTGCCTATAATAATTTAAGTATTTGGCCCTATAAAAAGTACTTAGCATGACATGTACACATGATAAGTTATTGGGCTAAGAATGAAAATGATTAATAATTACTACACTTTTAAGCTACTTTCACTTGACCCAAATACAGAACCAATCCTGTAAATGAACAGAAGATTGTTCCCAAAGTAGATAATGGTCTCCACATTCCAGTTTAGCCATTAACAACATTTTGTCTCATCTGTTTGAAAAGCAGCATTCAATTGGTAGCAGGTAGATAAAGATCATGGCCAGGTCAGCCTCCTCTGCCTCCTTATCCAAACCAAAAACGCCTTCAAGAAAAGAGACTTTTGGAGGGGTTTTTTAAGTTCCCTTGGGGGGAAAAAAGCTTTAAACATTAGTAGAACCATCAAATATATTTCCACTTTACTGAATATTGGAGACTTTATGCTGTGCTGAGGACACAGCAGGGAAAGCTCTTGAACAACTACACTTTTGCATAAGTGCTTTAGAATCAGTCAACAGTGCTGTTAGTCAGAATTCTACCTTACAGAGTGTGTGCAAATTCAGCACTTCAGAATGGGACTACAATCCAGACTACCAAGAAACAGTAAAAGTGGAATCATAAAACTGTATCTTGATGAGCTTATTGGACCACTGAAGGACTAAAGTAGTTGAGGCCATCTTTGCTTTAAAAAAAATAAATAAATAAAACAAACCAAGACATTGCCATCCATATCCCACTAGCTGATTTCCTGAACTTCTAAACCTGGCTATTTCTTTAAAAGATGAGGTTTATCTCTCGGAAGTTATGCATACTAGCAAGGAATGCTTTCTGCGGATACAACATTTGGTGTATTATCTCTAGGAAAGGAGTTTGATCTGCTTTGTGTAACACAAAACTTAATGGTAATAACTGCATGTTAGATGTATGCGGTCCTACTCCACATTGCTATCAGTTATATCATGTAGCACATTTAAGGTGTTTTCAAAACAAGCGTAACCACAAACAGGATTATTTCGGAAAGTGTCTTCAGATGCCTCTCTTTTCTGTACATCTGCTGTTCAATTCATCCTGTGGCAAAAGACCATAAAAGCAGACACTTAGGGCTTCTCATTTAAACTAAGCCCCTTTTTTCACTGCTCTGGCACCTATAACTGCATTAAGGTTCCTTTATGGTTCCAGACTTAAGGGGCCTTAGCATAAATGAGAACAAGGTCCTTAGCTTGGCAGTGAGAAAGAAAAGGGAATATGATCTGTACCACTTCAGATTCTTCGCTCCATGTTTGCCATCAGTTTGGGCAACTACGCCATTTTATCAGACTAAGGTCCCAGTTTCCAAAGGCACTAAACCCCAAATCCTATTCCTGTCTAGCAAAGTACTTAAACCAGCTCTGCTCCTCCCACTTTGTGAGTGCCTTAAACCTCCTACTCAGCTGCCAAAAACCACAGCTTCCCCACAATATCCTTAGGTTGACTGGAAATCCAAAACAGATCTAATGCATAGTTAAAATTTTTCTTCTTCTATTTGGCTTCCCTTCTTTCTCCTTCATGTTATGGCAAACTTTGGCAGCTGTGCTGAATGCTGCTATGAGACACATTTACTGGGTGCAATCCTAATCAGCTATTTTTGGCTAAGTGGCATAATCCACCTCCTTTCATAGTACCAGGGGAGTGAGGTTATCAGATTATTCTCAAAGAGACAGGTCTATCTCTGTCAAAAAAAAAAAAAAACCCACCAAATTTACAACACTACAACCAAAGGAATGCCTAAACCAATAAGGCATTCAAATGAGTAAGGTTTTGAGATGGATTTTCCTTTGAAAATGCAAAAATGTTAGGAAAGTATTTTGGGCTCTCTCTAAACAAGATTGGTACTTGGTCCTGGGTCTGAGACCTCAGGAGTAGCATGCCAGATTGTTTTATGTAGACACGTTAAAAAAATGCTAATCCTAATTCGGTTGAAAGTAAGAGTTATAACACTGGCTATTGCAAAGTATGCTGCCGGGTTGCAAGCATGCAGGTTTCCCTCTACAGCTTTGCCAATGCCTCTCAGTCCTGCCTCAGCACAGTTGTTGGACTCTCCTGAACAGACGCTGCCAATCATGTGGTTGTTTTGTGATGTGACCAAAGACCAATTGAGATGTCAAAGCTTATTTGACCTAAGCTATTTGTTACTGAGGTCTACAGATATAAATGACCAATACTGCCAGGTACTGAGCTCACTCAAATCTGAAGACTTACACTTCACAGGATCCTTCCCCAAATCACTATTCGGCACATCTACACAGATGATCCATGCAAAACGTTTCTCTGTGTTTCAGATTTATTCCACAACTGTAATAATATCCATATATTTGATACTCACCCCTCTCCAAATCCTATCTGAAATGTGAAGGAACTGGTGACTTATGGCTAAAGGGTTTGGTAAAGAGATAGGGCCAGATTTTCATTGACCATAACGCCCCTTTATATCATTCTATTAGTATAAAGAGGTGGGTATGATAACAGGCACGCCCTGCACACCTGTCTTCTTCTGCACACACAACCCACTTGGAGACTCTGCTTGTAAAAACCACATCTAGCTTATTTACACAATTCCCCCACAACCTTTACACCATCATCCAGCACCTTATTTACCACAGCATCTCATCCTGTCCCCTAGGTCAAGGATAGGAGAGGTAGGCGATCTCTCTCAGGGCTAACACTGAAAGCCTGCTTCTCTCTGGCTTTCTTCTCACCCTCTCTCCTCCTGGCATTTCCTTCTGTGCCTTTTCCACTCTCCAGAGTAACGGGTTAGCTAGCCTTGTAGCTCTCTCCAGCGCAACCTAACAATGAGGCACAGCTATTATCATCAGGTTTATGCCCAGACAACTAATTGCTGTGAACAAAATGCTGGTTCAGCTGCTGTTGCCCAGCACTCTGTCATAACGTGTCACAGTGGGAACAAGTGACATTTGAACCCATTTAAGGTCCCTTTACACATCGAAGTTGATGTAAAGGGACCTTAGTGTCAATCTAGCTGATATACAGCCTTTTTCCTCTGCGTCAAAAGTTTGCAGTGATGGAAAGTGGGTACCATTCGGTGGCGGTTAATTGGCCTCTACGAAAACACCAGGGTGACCTTACTCCAGTTGCATGTGGGCATAAAAACTGGAGCTAGCAGGCACCCATGTGAGTAGCACCAGCAGATATGCCAGGACTGAATGGGATGAAATCCTGGCCCCATTAAAGCCAAAGGGAATTTTGCCATTGGCTTTAATGGGGCCAGGATTTCTCCTATGGAGCCTGAGCTACCCTCAACTGAAGTGGTCCTCTACCAAGTGAGGTTGAAGCACAGGAGTGTGGGGAAACATGCACGGTCATTGCCATTATTCTGGGCAGTCACTCATGCTGTCAGTCTGGCCCCTTTCGTGAGCACCAAGTCACGCAACATTCTGAACAGAATTCCATAGGTGAAAAATAAGGGAACAATTAAGAGGGAAATTTTCAAAGGCACCCATGTCCCATTGACTTTCAACAGAAGATGGGTTTCTAATGGCTTTTTGTAGTTTTAGACACTTCCCTCTATCCCACAAAGGTCATTTGTATTTCAGACCGGAGCCAAAGCCTACTGCAGTCAATGAAAAGATTCCCATGGACCGTAATGGGCTTTGGATCAGGCCCTTTATCTTTTCTAAAACATCCTGATAAAATGCAGAGAGCTAACGGAGAGGGGAGGGGAAGAAGGAGAGGGCTTCAGCCAACAGTCATCTCATTTTGTGAAGTTTAGTCAGGAGCTGCTATCAGAGCCATTTTAATTAAAAAGGTCACAAAAGGATCTGCTTTTTACCTTGAAAAGGATGTGGTCAGGACTTTAACTGAGCTGAATGGCTTGAATTTCATTATGACTTTAAAAAAAAATTCTTTTTTCATCCAAACACAACTAACCGCTTTTGTTCAACACATCAATACAGCTATTTGCATAGGGTATTGATTAGAAGCCATTATAATCACAAAATGTTAATTACACCAATTAATTCCCAATCTGTTTGTACCCTAGCTTGTTTGCCTTCAGCACAGAAGGTTAAAGCCAAAGAAAATCAGTCTTGAATTTTTCTCCAGGGACAACTTTTCATACATTGTGTCCTTTTTATGCAACAAAATAGCTTTTTACAGCAAGTCTGGGGCTTTATTCCCCCCACCCTTTGCACGTTTGAAAGCAAGTATCGTGCAGTGACATCAAACCCTTGCCTGTGTCATCTTCACGGAGTATGTTCTCAGAAGAGTAAGAATGAGTTATTGGTATTACACCACCAATAAAATATTGAGAATGACTGAAATAGCTCCTAAAACTCAAAGATGTTTAGTTATCATCCAAAGGGAGAGGTTCCGGCAGACATTTGTTAATGAGAGCCCTGGGTAATCATCTCCTCTGAAAAGTCAGGCCCTATGCTACGATAACCAGATTATCTGATCTCTCTTCATTATCTTCATGAGCCTAATATATTTTTGGATCAAATTGCAGGGGAGGGCATAGAGCCAGTATTTTTTCCTTGTTTAAACCACTTGTTTTACTCCCCCTGCAGTAATTCACACTTACACTCTCCTCTTGCAAACCCCAGGATTCAAGACATCATGGGTTGCATTCCAGTGGTGCTTTTGTACATAAGTGAGTATGCCATGCTAGCCCAATCACATTTTCATTATTTTCTAAGAGATACTAGCTGCCCTTTAATATTCCCATGAAAACCACATAAATGTAATGTCTCCATTATTTTTGCCCCTTTATCTCCCTCCCAACCATTTTAATAATCCTAAACCACTTCTGTCTACCTGCTGGCACACATACTTTAATACAGCTGCCTAAGGTTTGAGAGCCTTTAAGGAAAAAAATATGTGAACTGTCATGGGCTCACGTGAAGCAGCGGAGCACCTTGCAATCAGACCGCTAATGTTAAAGTGGCCAGTCAGTCTTTAAATTCCACAATGTAAAACAAAATCTTTTGCTGGCTCAGCCAAAAGTTGCAGTCAGAGTTAGGCCCCTGACCAATCCAGGCTTCTGGGTTTAAGCCGGGGACATCCCTTCCCGGAAGCAGCCAGCCCTTTTTACCTTCCCTACTATATTTTGATTGGCTCCTGCCTGCTCGCTGTCCTAACTGTTGGACGGTCAATAGTTGTTAGTTCTACAAGTAGTTGATCCTTCCTGACCTCTCTAGCATACCTCCAAGAGTCCCAGGTTTGGCAGGACAACCACACTTTGAACCCCCAATACCCCCCAGTCCCAGCTAAAGCAGCTCCTGTCCCATGGGGCTGTCTGGCCTTGGCACCACACTCCAGGTGTTACGACCTGGCCCCTGGCACATTGGTCTCAGTGCCACTCAGGATTGGCCCAGCCCCCCTGATTGGGGGAGGGCAAATTTGAGTGAGTGTGACCTGGCGCACAAGGTTGCAATGCCACTCACTTAAATTTGACTTGGCTTCCCCGCTGTCAGGGGGTCTGGGCCATAGCTGAGCAGTGCTGTGACCCTGTGTGCCAGAGCCCAGGTTGCAACACCAGAGTGGGAAGCCAAGCCCTGCCAACCCCACAGGACAGGAGCCACCGGAGCTGCCACTGCATGGTAGTGCACGGTGCACTCTCCTCTTCATGGGTTTACACCCCATGTTTTTCTTCCATTAATGCACACCCGAAAACAACTAACCACATTCCAAACATATGCCTCCTCCTTTACAGTGTTGCAGCACACATAAAAAAAAAGGTGGCTTTACCACAGCCATCGGAATAAAAAACATCTATGCCAACAAGGGACTGTGCTCTGCTATGTTATTAATAAAGCCAAAACTACTGGCTGGTGTATGCTGCCCTAATAATTTTGTTTGTGCTATATTGTTGTTTGTGTAGAAGGCCAACGGTGACCCTAGCCACCGTGTCAGAGGGAGGGTAAAAACCCGAAATGATGACCCCTCACAACAAAATGTTAATTCGGGGTCAAGGGGGGGGACGGGACACTGTCACAACCCCATTAGAAATCTGTGAAGATAAATTTTCATTAAAAAGTACCTTAACACTCATTGTAAGCAACTGCAGCATTCAGCAAAATCCATTGGGGGTTGAATGACAAGTGCTTGAAGATATTCTGGAGATACTGTATATAAAATTAACTTTTGTCTGGATTCTAAGCTCTGCTGTCAGTCAAGCAAGGCAAATGTGGATGTGGGGTAGAGACACTAACTTAAAATCCAGGATTTTGATACATCCTTCCAAGATTATCAAAGCATTGTAACATTCACTGTGCTGAGGAAGGCTGGATTCCATGACACTTCTGAGCTACAGAAGCATGAATTGGATGCCTGCCAAACCTACTACATGATGGGATACAGGCTAATAATTAAAAAAAAAATTAAAAAAAATCTGTATAACAAGGGCGAGAAACTATGAAGAAATTGGTAAAACTAAACATAAACCATCTAGCTAATGTTATTGGCACCAGAGGGATGACCAGTTTTTATTGATTACAGGGGAGAGGATTTTTTTCCCCAGTGAACAGATTAGCACACTCTTTATTCCAGTCACTGATACAACAGAATTTGGAAAGCTGATGTGAAAGGTGGCACTATACAAAGCTCATTGTTATTTCCAAGCGAGACAAGACATTGGAAGGCCTTCAAAGATGAGAGAGATGTTAGTGAGCTGGGTGTGGATGCGGCAGAACAGCTGAAGTAGGACTCTTCTAACCACAAAAGCATTTATGATGGTCTAACACACTGACATCTAGAACCACAAAGGCAAAAACGCCCCATTTTAGATGAATGCTCTCAAGAGACCTATTAAACATGATGCTAGACCCCAGGAAATGAGCCTTGGTTTCAGAGAACATGCCTACAATACCCACCTTTACCTAGCACCTACTGGAAAGGATTTCATGACCCACAGTGACCACAAAGATCATCTGGCCAAAATCACTCATACACAGAGTGTCCCCTGCATATTTGTCCACTCCTCTCTCATGTGGTGGAGAGGTCATAGACCAGGTGTAAGAGTGGGGTGGCTGGTATGTAGAGTTGGTGGACACACAGCATCTCCACCCTCAGTCTGGGGCTGTGTTTAACTCTTCTGCGCCTCCGCACACAGGGAAACATTCTGGGAGCAGCAGCAGCAGCAGCTGGAGGAGAGGGCTGCAGTATCTTGGAGGATACTGTTGTATGGTAACTGTGAACAAATGCTGACTTTTGAGTGGAACCTCTCCCCAAGGTTAATGTCCCTGGTGAGCTCAGAAACAGACACAGACACAGCTATTTCATACCAGATCAGCAAGATGATGCATAAGATCAGAGCCTTGATCTTTTATGAGGTCCTGACATTCCTAACATTTTTGTAATCTCTCCTTACACCTAATGTATTTTCTCTAGTAATCCTAAAGAATTAGCGTCTTTACTTAGTTCTCTGAACTGATTTGGTCACACGTAGAAGCCTGTTAATGGAGAAACTAAACAGCTTTGGTTTATGCCATTTTTGATACATTTTCATAGGAAGGACAATTTTACATAAACTATTTTACACTCCACTGAATGTTATGTCGCTCTACATGAATATATTTCTTGGTTGGTGCTAAGGCAAAATATTGTTGCAAATGCTTTATTTTCCTAAATATTGGACTTTATGATTTTTTCATGGACTCATTCTATGCACTGTTTTTGTACCACATCTCTTTCCTATTGGTGGATTTGTATTAGCCAGCTAAAGGAATTTCCACTGCTGTTCCCAGAGCCTTCACCTGTGATTTAGAGGAGAAAAAGGATCACTTGGACTTCCTGTAATACCTATACTTTAAGGCAAGGTGGAGAATTGGATCAAGACCTAAGAGTAGAAAGAAGAGTCAGTGATCCAGGAAACTCCAGGGTCAGTAATACCGAAACAGAGAAAAGAGACTAGGGACTTAAAAGAAAGTAGACTGAAGGGATGGCGGGGTGAGCAAAAGAAATGCTGTTGAAATAATAAACCAAGAAACAGACTAGTTAAATTCAGAGATAAATGTGTAGGTGGGCATGTAAATGACATATTGGTAAATGCGTGCAAGTCTAAGAAAGCATATTGGTGTAATGCGGATGTGGTAGGAGATAAAAGAAGGTATACATTGTACCAAAATTGTCCCTCTACACACGTACTTTAATTCCCTTAGGGCCAGATTTTTCTCCTTTGCTTTGGTGTAAATCTAAATCCAGAGTAATTCCACAGGAATAAACCCATTAACTCCAGATTTGAACGACTATAAAGATTAGAATTCTCCCTTTAGAGTCAGTTCTGAATTTGGCCCAAGAACACCAGTAGTTGTACATCTTTAACCATCCTTTCATTTTATTTTAAGAGAGATTAAATGTACACTACAGTAAGGCTAAAAGCATGCACTCTGATTCTCCCCTCACAATTCTGTAAGACAGAAGTAGCTCTGTGCAAGTGAAATAAGCCTGATTTTTCCCTCTCTTTTTTGAATTTGCAGTCACTGCATGGACCCTATCACCACTATCAGCCCTTCTCTTATGATTTCGCGTGTAATATACTTAAGGTTCTCTCCACGTTTAAAAATGTAATAATTATAAATGTTCATAAACTGGACTTCCAACCTGCAAGTTTCAGCATGCTCCAGAAATTATATTTTTTTTAAATAAAACTGTATTCCTCATAAGCAAGACTACGATTCTGTCACGGAGGTCATGGATTTCCGTGACTTCCCAGGACCTCTGTGACTTCTTCTAGGGCAGGGCTGGAACAGCTGACCAGCCGCCAGCCCCAGGGCCGCCGGAGCACCGGCTTGGGTCGGGTCAGCCCCCCTGGGGCTGGATCAGCAGCAGTCAGCCTCTGCCCCAGGATCAGTGGCGGGGCTGGAGCAGCTTCAAGTCCTGGCAGCACTCTGTTTGTCTGTCCCCCCCGCCCCCCCCCCCGCCCTCCAGACTATTTTTAGTAAAAGTCAGGAACAGGTTGCGGGCTTCCGTGAATTTTTGTTTATTGCCCGTGGCCTGTCCGTGACTTTTACTAAAAATAACTGTGACAAAATCTTAGCCTTACTCATAAGTCACTGTAGTTTTTGAATTTCCAAGTCACTGCAAAATGGAAAAAAGAGAAATTAAAATATAGGAAATAATACAAAGAAATATATAGGATTGCCTTTGATAATTGTATAAACAATACGACTATACATCAAAAGAATGCGAGTTGCTGAATGGCCTTAAGATTGAACCCTGCCACTCTCCATAAAGAAAAAATATCACCCAGTAAGAGGGTGGTAGGGATCTTCTTTTGACTCACCCTGTTACCAGGAGTTAGAACTCTACAGGGAGATATTGACCGATTCTTGCAGACTCATTGTTCCGGCAGGTGTAACTAGTTAAGTCCACCTTAGATATGGCCAGAGAGAACTGAGGTATGAGACAGAGTTTCTGCAACAAACATTAGGATCCACCAAGACTAAGAAGACAACATAGGCTGAGGTTTATTCTGCTGTTCTTTGAGTTACTAATAAAGTCAAGGCTCAGGAAGAGAGTACATTTGGACTAAATACAGTGGAAGTCAGTTCCTCAGCAGATGTAAGTCCCAGCTACAATAGCACTGTTAGAGTCACTTTTCAGGGCAGAACCACACTTCAAACCTGTAAGCATTTTATCTTGTTCAACACTGTCCTATGACTTCAGAGTCATTTCTAATACTCCTGGCGAGGGTTACCCCATGGCCTGCTTTTCTTCAATAAGAACAAGTATATTCTTTTTTTTTAAAATATATCCCTGCCAAAAAGTGTTCCTAATACCTTTAATCATTCTAGTTGCTTCCTTTACATTATACCTTTTCTAGGGCAATAACAATCTTCTTGTAAAGCCGTAGCCATAAACACAGTGTTCTAACCAATGCCTTGCAGATGAACATCATCCTTTCTTTTGATCCATCTAATATCCCTCTGTTCATACAATGCCTCTTGCCTTATTTCTACACCATACACCAAGCTGATGGATTCAAGGATTTTTCTACAAACCCCCTAAATCCCTTTCCTGGACGATATGCTGCATGACTGACCTATTTAATGCATACTCCCTGTTTTGGTTCATTGCTCGCAGACTTTTTTTTTTTTTTTTTTTTAATTTTGTCTACAGTAAATTGCATTTTCCATTGAGTAGCCTCATCACCTGAAAAAAAGTGAATCCACCTCTATTTTTTCTACAATATTTTCTAGCCCTTCAATTTTGGTACCTTCAGCAAAATGTTGATGCTTTCTCCAAATAATTGACAGCTTGTCTGGTATGTTGCTAGTGTAGTACCGTATATCACACATGGAAAATTACTTTAAAATAACAGAGGGCCAGGTTTCCAAACACTGGCCTCCAGTTTTCACACCTGCAATTATTTGCAGGCACATTTTGTCAATTCATGACATGTAGCTGTCTAAGTATCTGATTGCACCTGACCACAGTTTATGGAGGCATATTAAAGGCTGGGCTCAGACTGTGGCCCTAAAGTTCTAGTTTAAATCTGAAAAACCCAGGAAATGTACACCTCCCGCACCTAGGTTGGTACATTATGACTAAGTATTACAGGTCAGACATCATGTCACCTTCAGGTTCAAGTTCATAAAAGGGTGAGTTAGGGATGAAAATTCAGTCTTAATTTTTACTGCAGGAGCTTTTCTCACCCAAATAAGGGGATTTTCTTCAGCATCTCAAGAGTCTCCCCACCCCCCATCATACACTTGACCCTCAAAAAGTCTTACAATTTAAGGCTCCCCAAGCTGCCAGAAGAGAAGATTAAGATTTGAGTTCTTGCCTTCCCTTTGTGCACATATAGGATCTGAGAGGTCATCTGGCAAAGAGATGTATGTATCCTCTCTTCTTCCCCCCTAGCTCCATTGCTGCAGAGAGGGGTAAGGCCAACCTGCCAGATGCAAAGTTTCCATGAGAGGCAGGCCCTGCAATCCAGTGGAGCCTAATCCAATCACTTGCTTTTCTTGAGTTTAAGGCCATCCCCAACTCTCCAGGCCTGACATTGCAATTAACATCTTTATCCCTAAAGATGTCTGGATGGGATTCCCTTCAGATCCCCTCAATACCTTATTTAGTCCAGAGAGTATGTTGTTGTGTAATTCAAGTCGCTCCTGACCACCTAGTAGCTTGGCCTGCTGTCTCAACAAAACCCTTAGCCCCTAGAGGAGATGAATGCTACAGCATGAACCACTATGGTCCACATGGGCATGTATGTAGGGACTTAAAATAACAGTTTTAACAAATATATATCAATATTTGAGTCATTAAAGCATCATTGTCTCTAGCAAATTAATTACTATTATTATAGGGCCCCCATCAGGGATGGCTGTGCTAGGCATTGTACAACACGCATAGGAGATACTCTCTGCCCCAAAGAGCTTACAGGCTTTTTAAACAAACAAGGTAGGCAAAACAGAAGGGGGGCAGGGGGGGAAAGAGGTCGAGGATGAAGCAACCATAGAACCAGCACATCTTGTCACAGAGGCAACTGCTGTGCCTCACCACCTGCCGAGCCGCTGTTACCCAGCAGTACCTTGTAGGCAGAAGTGAGTTTTAAGGAGGAATTTGAAGACCACAATAGTTCTTTTAAAATCATTTTGTTTTATCATGAAAGTTTGTGCTGGATACAACGTCGGGGTGGGGTGGTGGGAGGTTAACCTTATAAAAATCGTAACTGCAAACTTCAATGTGGACATGGAAGGAGACCTTCCTTCCTGGGTTCCCTTTTTTAAATTCCCTACCCTGTTCTTGGGTTCACCTTCACAGCAGCCTCTTGACCAGGTTCTGCCCAGTTTATGTTCAGTGCAGAACACCTCCTCTTAAGCTAAGTAGGTTTTGCTGAGTTAGTTTTACTCTTTGTGCATGCATCCTACCATCTGCCCAAGCTACACATTGCTCCCTTTGGAGTCTCTCTCCCACACTTCTGAAGGCATTTTTCTTTAAATGTTGTAGTTGCACAAACCATCACGCTGGTAATTTGTCTACCTGCAGAGCGGCTGGTGGCTATGTATAATGACACAGATGATACACACAGTGCAGGTGGTTTTGAAAACCCAGCCTCTAAAGGGAGGAGCACCACAGAATATGGCCAGCTCTAGAAGTACCTTTTTGGTTGGTGATGCCCTTCTAGGACAGTTGTTAATCAACTGTTGCTGATCTACACTTTTACCTTCATTTATTTTGCACCAGATTCCAATACCCTCATTCACACGGAGTAGCATCTTGCTCCACAAGTTCACCCTCCGAAGTTAAATGGGCTACTTGGGGAACTAGGGTGCTTCTCTGTATGAGTAAGATATTAGGGCCTGGCTCTTTTTCTTACTTCCCTCTCTCCCCCATTCCCAGTATTACTCTTGGGAGAGCTGGGCACAATCCCTTTCCAAACCTCCCATGGGGTAAGTGAAGCTTTACCCTCCCCACAATACACGGCAGAACCTGAATGGCACAGTGTATGTAGAGCGAGGTGCTCAAGACAGGGCTCTCGTTGTTTTTGCCATAATCAGGCATAAAAAAATTACAACCTCTCGACAGTAATCCTCACGGACTCACTATCCTTGCCACATTTATCCCTAAGCAAGATCACCTGCGGTATCTGCTTTGTAAGGAAGCCTGCAATGTAAAAGTAATTGTAAAGGCGAGTTTAAATATGACCTCCATCAACCTACAATGCATGCAAACACTTAATTTAATTTTCCATCAATTTACAGATGAATGAGGCTCACTGTATTTAAAAATAAAAACAATCTGGCCTTTGACTTCCTTCAAGATTATTCCTCCACATTAATATACTCCACAATGCTTCTTGCAAGCTTTGGGAGAATTAGGTGAAAAGCATTCAGGGAACACAGACAATATCTATTTGATCTTTTTCCCACCTCCACCCACACTGAAGGCCAGCCAGGCAGAGAAACATTTAAATATGTACATGTTCAAAACATCTGCGCTACATGCCTCAAGGGTAACTGAAGGCATTCATGGGGCAACCTCATTGAGACATACCGTCAAACAGAAAGAAGAATACACGCAAAGATCAGTGTTCGTAGACTTTATAATAAATGGAGTAGCCTTGGTTTTTCTGTTAGCAAACTTTTCATATTTAGTGTTCCTGAACACTAACTATTTATTTAAATGGAAGACTCAAAGGTCAAGCGTTCACTGAAATCTGTATTTAATTTTGTATAACTTGAGGTAATTGTGTATATTGTCAATGAAGAAACAGTATCTTTCATAACAAGATGTGAAATAGATGCTCTATTAAGTTTTTTTTTTTATGCCACAAAAGATATACTGAGACAGAGCTCTCGTTTTCAAATATGTCCTGGATAGACATAAACATCAGCATAATCCATTAACCTCTATTGCCATTACATCCAGATTTTAAATAAGTGGAAAAACAAACTTACTAAAAGTTTGATTACAGCCCTAAAGCATAATTAACGATCTCTGTGACAGCACATGAACAAAGCAAAAGTAAAAAAGGATCTATTGACTATCAAGGAGCTGATTATGGCTCCTTGAGTCTCAAGTTAGAGCAGTCTGAATGGTGCTCTAACTTACACCAGCTTCCCAGGGTTGCTTAGAGACTGTATGCCAACTGAGCCTAGCTAGAGCATAGTGTGGGGGACAGTACTTTCTGTCCCCCCCACCAGGCAGGCCCCCTACACCGACACCAAGTGGGATGTGGCCCAGGAGCCAGGTATGCTAGCTCTATGCTTGCTGAGCACTCCCTCTCATGATGCTTTTCAACCCCTTTGTGCCCCTGAGGCAGTGCAAGACTCACAGTGCTCTTAGAAGATGCTTAAGTTTTATCCCATGTAGAGAAGATGCAGTTATCTGGTACAAGAATGTAACTTGCCCAGCAATGAAAAACAAAAACAAAAACAAAAACAAAACAAAGTCATGTTAAGAGACTGATGAATGAAATGAACACATTTTTGACGTGCTCACATCTGGTGCATCAATGTTTTAATACTTACTTCGTTTAATGCATTTTATAAAAATGTAACTCTATCCCCTGTGTGGGGGGGAAAAAGTGACATGATGGAACAAATCATTTTTACAGATTTGCTGCAAAACATGTACTTTAAAATAGCAAATGTGACATTCGTAAATGAGCCCAGCCCCAGTGGATGCAAGCTGCCATGCAGGAAAAAAGTCTGTTCTCACCGACAAAACTACTTCAAAGGGTTTCAGTGGAGCTAGACCTGTTTACATCAGCGGAGGATCTGCCCCAGTATGTTTTGCAAATAAATGCAGGTGTTCGTTTTCCAGCAGGGTGACTCAACCACTACATGAGCACTACATTCTCTTTTTATATAGGAGTGATCAAGTTTCATAACACTCCTCTCTTTGCACACTCACTCAACTCTACTCTTGCTATTCCCAGTTCCAGGCAAATCCTCAGGGTCGGCATACTCTCTTTTATTTAAATCAGTCAGACCACTAATCATTTTTGTTGCTCTTCTCTAGATGTTTTCCACCATCGGTCACCATTATTCTCAACTGACGTTCAGGTCGATGGCACAATCCTATTCCCATGCCCCCAAAGATTTGTGCCTGCTGGGTGAATTTGAAAGACAACTATATCATGGCTATGTTGTAAGAGGGATCTGTGTTTCACAAAACAGTTGCAGAGAAATTCAGCGGTGACCTTGTGAAACCTCTTGTTTGCATTCCAGAAACTTCAACAGGGTGAAACTATATTAATTCAATAGATTTAGGACCTCCACAATAGATTTGTGGACTTAGAGAAGATAGTGACAGAGTTCATAGAGACTTACATGGTGATTCCTGCGGTAGCACAATCTGCCAGAGACATGTGCAGATTATCATGGATATCTACGAAGGTAGCATAACAGTAGTGAGAAGCAGCTGTGGCAACAAAGAATGATTCACTGTGAGGGTAGGTCTACATCGAGGATCAGCCTTAAGCCCACTCCTATTTGCAATTGTACTGGACACCTTGATGCAAGGGATCAGGGAGAGGCTCCAGGGAGCATGATTTTCACCCACGACATCATGTTGCGCCATGAAGATAAATAATAACTGGTTGCCTTAGTAAACCATTTTTTCCTAATCAGTCGACACATGACGGACTACATGCAATGGGAGAAACATCAAGAAGCAAGTAAAACGAGATGGTATAGAATTCAAGTCTGAGCAACAATTCAGATTCCTCAGTTCAGTGGTGAGCTATGATGGAAATGGGAATGTGGACGTTAGGAGCCACATGAAAAGCACTTAGTGCAAATGGAGGGACTTGACAGGAATTCTCAAGAATATGCCAAGTATGCTAAAGTGTACAAGACCATGCTTAGGCCAGCTATGACATATAGGTTGGAATGCTGGTCAGTGAGAAAGAGAGAACAACAACTATTTCACCCTGCCAAAATGAAAATGCTCAGGTGGGAGCAACCAAATTCACGGTCCATTTTGGTCAATTTCACAGTTATAGGATTTTTAAAATAGCAAATTTCATGATTTCATCTATTTAAATCTGAAATTTCATAGTGTTGTAATTGTAGGGGTCCTAACCCAAAAAGGAGTTATGGGGGGGGGTCACAAGGTTATTGTAGGGGGGTTGCGATATTGCCACCCTTACTTCTGCGCTGCTGCAGGCGGCGGTACTGCCTTCAGAGCTGGGTGGCCAGAGATTGGCGGCTGCTGGCCGGGAGCCCAGCTGTAAAGGCAGAGCCGCCGCCAGCAGCAACACAGAAATGGGTGGCATGGTATGGTATGGCCACCCTTACTTCTGCACTGCAGCTGGTGGGGCACTGGCTTCAGAGCTGGGCGCGTGACCAACAGCTGCCACTCTCCAGCCACCCAGCTGTGAAGGCAGTGCAGAAGTAAGGGTGGCAATACCACAATCCCCCCTGAAATAACCTTGTGACCCCCCTGCAACTTCCTTTGGGGTCAGAACCCCCAATTTAAGAGAAACTGATCTCCCCCGTGAAATTGGTATAGTATAGGGTAAAAGCACACAAAAGACCAGATTTCACAGTCTGTGAAACATGGCCATGAATTTGGTAGGGCCCTACTCATAGGTTATGCAATGAAGTGGTACAAGGCAGGATGCAGGTAGCCCCAATCATGGAAAAGCTCAGGTAGTATCAACTGAGATGGTCAGATCATGTGAGACAACAAGATTCAGGATACATTAGCCAGACAGTACAAGAGCTAATAGTCAGAGGACAAAGACCTTGAGGAAGACCCAGAAAAAGGTGGTTTGAGACTTTGAAAGGAGGTGTCAGCTTGGAAGACACACTTAAGAAAAACACTGGGAGATGGAGAACAAGAGCTGCCAGTCCTGATTTATGGACTAAAGCAAAGGCAACAAAGAAGATTTAAGGCCTTCAAATACACAATTAAAAAACTAAAACTTCTTAAGAGTCACCTTGTTCTCCCATCGGTCCTCCACTGCTGCTCTGTGCACTTATCTGGGTCCTGCTTTAACAAGACACTGAAATATGTACTTAACTTTGGGATTATTCATGTGCTTAAAGTGTAAGTACCTTATTGAATCAGGCCATAGTTGTCTCAACCCCATCTCCGCCACCTATTAATCCAAAAATTGGCTGCTTTGTAATATACTTAACTGCCATGCTGTGGTCACAAGCAACAACTTCTTCTCGTGTTGTGTCTGTCTGACTACCTCCAAGAAAGGGTATTCGGGGTCTGTAAATTCAGTGCTGCTGACCAATTTCCCCCATCTCCTCTCCTTCCATTGTTCCATGTTCAGGCTGAACACACTTCAGGAAAATACCCCCAAAAAAATATTTCAAAAAGGGATTGAGAAAACAGGAGCAGCTGCCATTTCCACCCGCGGAAAGTGTTAATGATCTATTTATGGGAGCAACTGAACATATGGAAAGAATAAGGCTTTTGTCTACAGCCATGAGGGAGGGCAATACTATTAAGATTAATTCAATCTGTGCAATTAATGGTGGGAGACTACTGGGGCTAACGCAGTGTCAAACCCTTTCCAGAGGAGAATACAGCAACTGAGACCACCTGTGGCCAGCTTAAGCACTTGAGTTATCCACTACCCCATGTTGACTCAGAATGCAGGTTTAGTGTGACTGGCAGGCTGTCAACATACCAAGGAATTTTGCTTATGCAGGAAATCTTTGGCTCTCCATTTCGTATATCTAAGTGATATAAATAGGAATGGGAAATACCCCAGTATTCAGACATTTATATTCAGGGACTCATTATTAGGCTATTATTTCAATCATATGGGGATATTTAGGTTCTGAGGGAAAAAACTGAAAAAATAAATAAGTGTCAAGGGAAGCAGCAGCATCACCACAGTGGAAAACAGAAGGAAGAACAGAGCTGTAATTTTTAATTACAGGTAACATCCCTTTTTATCCTACAGCCATGAAAGAAGTGTGTGGGAGGCTATCATGGCATCTTTACTCAAGGGAATTTCTCATGGAGTCTCAACCTGACTAAGGATGGCCCAGTTTTTAAAGTTAAACCAAACGTTTCTGAAAAGAAGTAGGCAAGATCTGTTCCATCCCTCAAAAACATTTGTCTTCCAAAAAGTTTACAACATTAGGGCTGATCTCCTCCAAAATACCTCCCTAACCCATATCTCACAGGCAACTCCTGCTTACGGCATCATATCTAGACCAGCACTTACTGCTGCTGCTGATGCAGAGGAAAAAAAATGGTGAAGTTATTTAAAAATCACAGCAGGGGGAATTTGAAAATGTGGTTTCCACCATTTCACCCAAACAGCAAAATGTTGCCATTTTAATTTTGGAATGCAAAACTTTTCACATAGCCTTAATTAGAAAACAAAGTTTCAGCGGAGAGCGCAGAGCCCTGAGCCAAGTAAAGAACATAATACTATGGGGGAGGGGGAGGGGCGGATTTAAGTAGCCTAAATTTAAAACCATAATTCTGTAAAATGTGACATCTCCTAATTAGGCAAATTGAGTGCTCTCAATTTGGAAATGTCCACAAGGCCAGTTTGTAGACTGTTAACCCCAATCTTGTTTGCTTTTATTTAGTTTCTTTTATCTGTATCTTTGCTTCGGCTAGTAGAAACCCAAAGGTTTTTCATTGTAATTTATTTTTTTGGTCCAAAGTAAAAGATGACAGGTAATAATATAATGTGTGGTAGCAGGAGAAATGCTGACAGACATTGTGTTACTTTGCTTCAATTAGGCTCTAATTACTTCTTCTCTTCAATTAGAAAAATCACATGAACCAATTATGCCAGATAATATGTGCTTATCCTATTCAAACTGCACAATGGGTAAGGTCTATTCACATTGATTATCTTCAATTTATGCTTTTAGCCTTTTTTTCCCTTCTGTCTGCACGGCCCATTACAGTTTTAAAGTGGAAGCTCTTAAGCAGTTCACAGTATTATGATATCATTCATAACAATTGTTATGTTTTGATGGAAGTATAATTTTGATGCCTTGAATGCAGAGACAAAAATTTTCTTTGGATTGAATGTATTCCAATTCTGCTATTTTGGTTAACAATATTCCCATGGCTTTTAAATAAATATAACGGACACAGCTGATTCAGACAGTTGATTCTATGGAACAAAGACATTTCAAAAGCACACACACAGTATTGAACCCAAAGAATTTTTCAGTGGCCCTCAGGCTCGGACACAGAAGCGTCAGTTCTACAAGCTCTTTTGGGCCTCACTTATGCTCTGAAGAGTGAAAGGTGATCAGGGAGGGAAGAAAAGTGACAAGTCTAAAAATAAAAAGGAAGAAGCCACCAGAATATATTTTCCTCCAAAATAAATGTGAGAACATTTAGCAGCGTTAATCTTCACCACTCATAGAGCCATCCACGGGAATTTGATGCCCAATTCCCATTAGAAAAGAATGAGAGTCTTAATCCCCAAGGCAGCTTTGAAAATCCAACCCTATATGTATACAGAATACTCACAAATCAAAGTAGTATATGTGCTTATAAAGGTTTTATTCTCCTGTTGATGTGGGCAATTTTCTCTTGTTAATATTCATGGGAATCAAATGTAGAGTAGACCTTTACTATCCAGCGATATGGACAGTTTCAAAACTTGGCCATCATTTTAAGTTTAGGTATAAACACTGTCTTATCTTCAGCTGTATATTCCTTTTAGAGCCAAGAACTGTGATCCTGGATAGTTAGCAAACTGAGTGTCACTCACCCTCAGTCAGTTTGAAACACGCAGTGCTCTTATGCACCAGGTGCCCAAACAGAATACACATACACACAGCAGGACTACATATTTACTAATTGATTTCTAGAGTACGCATCACCAATAACTGTGAGAATCCACCAAGGTTCAAACAAAAATCGGGCAAAAAGATCAGAATCTAAAAATTTTTTAAAAAAAATTAAAAATCCAGTGGTTCAAGTTTAAGACTAATACACAGTCCCTATTTACCAGCCAAAGATGATCCCCTGAAAACTGTCATAAATCTTTTCCCAATATCCTCCAAGAAAGGGGTTCTGATGACCTTACTGCTGCCATAAGATCACAACACTTCCTCAGCACAGCAGGATCCTTCTAGCAGCCCTCACAGCAACTTCTGTGGGAAGTTTGCAGGCATAGGTATAACCCCAACCTTGTCACATTGGGCTATGGCACCATATATCAAAAGCAAAACTGGCTAGAAACAGAAGTGAAATGGACTACAATGTAGTCCCTCTCCAAACTGAGATAAATGAAAAATTTAAACAAAATCACATAAATGATGAATGTTAATATTTGTTTTAATATTGTGTCTGTTTCCAAAATCTCAGGTGGGGTTTGTATAGTAGGTACAGCAGTCTCAATTTTTAAAATACTTACTTTAACCTGACAATTTTCAGTTTAAAAAAAAATAAACTGGGAGTCAAAACATACAGTCATTGTATATAACGATGTCTTGTGAGTGTACATCTATCAAGACATTAGGACTAACTTTCAGCAATGTACACACACAATTATGCCTCTGACCATCTTCGCATGCAGTTACTCAAGTTCCACCTGCAGTTATGGTAATTGTGCACACAAATTAGATACAAAATTGTACTTGCTTTTTTGTACATGCAGTGGCATGTGTACATTTCCTAAAAATCACACTTATAAAGTATAAAGAGTGCACATAAAACATAATATAATAGCAGCAATAGAGAAACTAGGATTTAAAGGTGGGCAGATTATTGGATATAAAATGAATGAATGAATGATTATTTGTCCAAAATGTCTGAGAACTCAATATATTACACAAAATAATGAATATCATATTGGGTGTTCAAATATGACAGGGAGAATGAATAGCTGTTATGAAATACGGTGAAGTCATTTTTCATGAAAATTTAACTGAGAAATGTAAACAAATGTAGTATGTTTGAGGAGTCGCTATTCTGAGTTACTGTAAAATTACACACCAATTTAGATAAAATTACCCAAAGTTCAAACTTCACCAGACAGGAACTTTTTCAGATTGAAAGCACTTTCAGTTAATTTGGGGTTAAGGTCCCCTCTGCCATCTGTTGTAGGGCCTGATCCAGGTCCCGTTGAAGTCAGTGGTCCTTAATGACCACTCATTGGCACTTACTGGTGTCAGATGGGAAAAGATGTTGCATAAGAAATGATATTCTCACAGTGTTTCTGAAGTAGTTGAAATCAGAAAGATAGCCAGACCTCATGAGATTTCCAGACCAACTGCCAGGTCAAAGAGGTTGGAATAAGTTTAGACAAGGACCTACAAACTTCTGGATGCTAATCTGAGCAGAAGTGTTTCCCTGAGCCTTCAGATTTTTGACCATCAAAAGTCAAAATTTAGCATACAGCACAAAGTCTCAGGCTCAGGGGATAGTGTCTGAAAATTCAAGCACACCTAGTTTGGCATTTTGAGTTATAAAAGTGATAAAGATATAAAGTTTAAATTTTTAAGATTCTTTTTGCACTCATACAAATCAAACATTGTTTTTTGAAGGCTGTAGTTTTCCATTTCTCAATGGCTCACACCTCTTTTTCATTTGAAGGACATGAAGGGTACGTCTATACTTACCTCCGGGTTCGGTGGTAAGCAATCAATCTTCTGGGATCAATTTATCGCGTCTTGTCTAGACGCGATAAATCGATCCTGGATCGATCCCGGAAGTGCTCGCTGTCGACGCCGGTACTCCTGCTCTGCGAGAGGAGTAGGCGGAGTGGACGGGGGAGCCTGCCTGCCGCGTGTGGACCTTTGGTAAGTACCTTTAAGTTCGAACTAAGGTACTTCGACTTCAGCTAAGTTATTCACGTAGCTGAAGTTGCGTATCTTAGTTCAAACTGGGGGGTTAGTGTGGACCAGCCCGAAGATTGCATCTCTAACTGACTTAATTTGACTAATAAAACAATGGTCACAGAACTCTGATCTGGTACGAGTCCAGGCAGAACTAGTTTAGATCAGTCTGGTAGCCTCAGTTCATTTCAGTGGGCAGAACCAGTTACTGTCATTTGCCTAAAGAAAGAAAGAATAGACAAGGTTTTTATATTTTTCCCATGCAGGATTCTGGAATACAGGTGAATGTTAGTTTTTCCCTTCTATTGTAGCCCACAGAGCTAGCTTAGCCTTTTATTTTACTCAGCCATAGCAAAAGGAACTTACAGGCCTGTATCCTGTAAGATATTGGCTTAAGCAAGTTAGCATAAGTATAGTTAAGTATAGTAGGCCTGTGACCCTTAGCATAGATAAAATGGCTTGACAGTTGCCCTAGATTTTGGGGAACTGGGAATAGCTTGCTCAACAGAGGGAGTTGGTATATAACGGTACCAGGCAACCGCAGGAACACTGAATCAATACTGGGCCTTGGATATTTTAGGATAGAATAGTTGGCAGGTGTCTAACCATAAACTTGCTTGAGCAATAGGTGATGTATATGAGAATGAGTTAAATGGCATTAATATGTTAACCTATAAGAAAGTGCACCCCAATATTAGTAGGGTGAGGAAGTTAGATTTAGACACGGAAGGCCAGGCATCAGAATGAATATTCATGATAGTGCTCAGGCCTTATAATAGGCCAAGCCACCATGTAAAGGGGGTTAGCTTTCCATCATTGACCATTCAGCTCTTCATTGTTATCTACCACCAAACTTTGGGCATTGGGAAATCTGGACTATCAGACTCATTTGGCATGAAAGAGGCAGGGCTGGTCCTTTGTCTCTCACCACCAGGTCCCGAAGGAAGGCAGTGAGTATATAAGTATACAAGCATATGCAGGGAATACTACCAAATATATCCTTAGTACTATATTACTCCTATCTGTTTAGTGGTTTGAAACTTTTTTGTCTTTACTAATTATTCTAATAAAAAAATTGCCAAGGCTTCGCTGTGCCTTCAGTGTGATTGTCTTTGACCCACCCTCCCGAGGTTCCCTACAAGATATTGAACTTGTTAGTTTTAATTCTGTGGAGCCTGATTCTGGGACAAGAACCCTGTTACCCCCAGCTCATTAATTAGTATCAATTGGCAATCAATTTTTATTAACCATTAAGCAGGATCAAGCAACTATCTAATGAGAGAGATTCCAATAATAATAATATTCATAATTTATAATCTCTCCAATCTTCTCACCCCAGAAGAATCCCAAATAACTTTGCAAACTATATTCAGGTCACTTCAATTCAGCCACTGAATTGTAGCCACTTCTGCGGTGAAGTCAGCAGGTGTTAATCGGCAAATAGTAACATAACATAACACCAAACCCCACTGAAACTCTTGCGAAGAAGCGTCATGGAATGTTTGGGGACCTGAAGTTCTCAGAACCTTGGTTCTGCATCTCATCCAGAAATGCCCCTAACAGCAAAATACGCCCCATTACAATGATAGGGCATTGGCTGAGTAATGATTCAGAAGGAAAAGTGTTGCCTGCTGAAGTACCAGAACTACTTATCAAGATATCCTGTATTTTTCTTTTTTTTAATTCTCCCCATCCAACATCTAAAGTACTATTCCATCTATGGAGAACTAGATACCTATCAAAATCAGCATTAGAGATACTGGTGTGGCAGCACAGTTAAACTCTCTTGTGATCATAGCTAGCGTATAGAGAATGAAATGCATATTCCTAATGATACGGAGAAATACTTAGAAATTACAAAGACAGACTGACTCAACCCATCTAGTGTTTGTGTCTTGGTGTGTTAGGGTTCAATAGAGGCCCCCAGTCTTCCACTCCCTGGCCCTGTGGAAGACTGGGTGATTCACAGAGATAACCATTGCCCCATGAGTGGGAGGCTTTACTGTAAAACTACCTTCTGCCATCTGATCTACAGAGATGCATTAATGTCACCCTTAGCAGGGGCCAGACAGCTGGGGCCTGATCCAAAGTCAGTGGAGGCTTTCCATTTATTTCAATTGGGATCTTCTGTCAGCGGGAAGAGGAGCCTTCCTTTGTACCTGTTTAACAGGGATAACAGTGCTATTAGGGTGTGAAGTTGGGCAGCCATCTGATGAGAATAAGGGGGGAAACAGTGTAACCATTCAGGGGGGGAGGGGTAGAAGCAGGAATGGCAAGGTGGCAGAAAGCAAGTCCTAGAGGAATGGGACTAGGAATACAATGAGGAGAGAGGCACCACAAAAAGGGAAGAAAAATAGGTTTTGAAACGAACGTGTGCAAAGCCATTGTCTCTTGGGTATTTATAACAGTTTAGCACTGAAATATAGTTTATGAACAAAAAATATCCTCATGGCTGGTTGAAACTATTGTAAATTGCATTGCTTTTACCCCCTTTACATAGAGTACTTAAAAACAATTATGACCTACCAGTAAATGCTTTTACAGGAAATATTACATTTTTATGGCAAGCTCTGTACCTTCATCATTTGCCTGAAAGTTTCTGAAATACTTGAAAAGAAAGGCAGAACTGAAATATATTTGTCCATGAAAAGATTTCAGGTATGTGTCTCTCTTCCCAGATATTACTTATTCTTGATAATGGTACAGGGAGAACTTTCCCATGCTAATGCAAACAAACATTCACACAGGAGTCAACAGGGATCAAACAGCACAGCAGGGAAGCAGGCACCCTGAGGAAGCACAAGAAGAGATCTGAAAGTTTTACAGCATGCATGTTTTCTAGCTTTAAATATGAAAAGTAATTCAGGAGATTCAGGGTTTATACATGCAAGTTTTTAACTGAGAACGAAGTTATGCTCAAAAATATAAGCTTTGAAATGGATTACTTCAAATTAGTTTTAGCACTAAAAGGAAAACAGATTGGGGCAACTCAGTGGGAGAAAAATAGGATTTTTCTGGGTAGAGATAGAATCTCTTTAGTGATGATCATTCAATCTAATAAAGTAGGAGATTTGGTTTTGGGGAATTATGCTTAACAATTGTAATTATAGAACTGTGTCTGTGATGAATACTCTGTTGTGGATACAATAGCATTGCATTTTTAAACTACTGTATAATTTCTGGGCACAGATGATTTTTCTGGCAACTGGTCTATTTTATAAATCAGCAGGGGATTTGACAAGATGAGAAAAAAGGTTCCCTCCTTCCTCAATTTATACATGTTCAGTTATATTCATTGTTAGTGCTATTCTGAACAACGTATTCATTGATTTGTGGCATGTGCTCCTTAGATCACTTTTAATGTTTTTATGTGCCCTGCATGCACCTTTTACTTTAAAAAAAATTGAAGAATTGTAGCTTCAGACATGACTTACAGTTTAAAAAAAAACCACCACATAAAATCCCTCTTTTTTCGTATCATCATGCATTTAAAGTGACTGTGTGTCCTTTATTTCTCACCTCAGGCAAGTAAAGAAAATGCCAGAGACTTACATCATGGATTAACAAAAGACCTCAAGCCTCCAAAATGCAGATGAACAAAAATGTTCAGTTTCTCATAACTCTGTGTTTCACCTTAATCTCCATCAGCTAAGATACCTCATTCTTACCATTAGATCAACTCCCTGCTCACAAGAAGGGTAGATGCTGAAACAGGACACCACCACTTGAGCAAACAGGCTTGGGTTACTCGAATTAAATGCATCTTCATTGACCTTGAGACCATGATTTAGGCTGTTCCCCCTGAAAATAAGATCCTATCCCAAGTCCAAAGCATCCAGCTCCCCCCAGACTTCTCTCTGTCCTGCACGCTCTCAGATTCTCTCCCCAGGCCAATTCCCTCTCCCCCTGCCATCCCTGTTTCTCTCCCCTCAGAATCTTTTCCCTCTTGTCCTCC
Source organism: Emys orbicularis (assembly GCF_028017835.1). Classification (NCBI taxonomy): domain Eukaryota; kingdom Metazoa; phylum Chordata; order Testudines; family Emydidae; genus Emys; species Emys orbicularis. The sequence continues at coordinate 103,097,084 of NC_088686.1, read as the reverse complement.
ATGCCTCCCCTCCTCTCTGGTTCTCCTCAGATCCCTTCGCTCTGTGCCTGATTTCTTCATTTACCTCCCTCTGGTTGCTCTCCCCCACTTGCCATCTCTAGCTCTCCATGATCCCATCCCAGGACCTTTCCTTCCTGACTTAGGCCCTCCAAAGGCTTCCTTTCCGGTCTTCCTTCTCTTAGTGCTAGAGGAGATGGGGGAGACAAACCAGAATAGACCTCCCTCTCCCAGGATGGTGCATAAGCCAAGGTCTGGGATACCTCCTGTCACAGTTCAGGGCAACTGGATTTATATTCCCCCTCCGTGGTCCCTCAAGGGCACCCACTCTAAGATCCTGGCTCCTCAGCCATCACCTCTCTTGGGTAGAGGTCTGCATCTCTTCGCTTCCTGGCTGGGTTTTTTCCAGGCTGCACAGTTACCTGCCTATGCTGTGGTGTCCCCAGTAAGTCAGGCTGCCTAAACAGGCCAGTGTCTGTGCTTTGCTTTCTCTCTGAACATTATATACAGTGTAATTGCTTACAGCTAAAATTACGTCATTTCTAAAAAAAAAAAAAAAAACTAAACAAACAAAAAAAAAACATTAAAAACCAATAAAAGAACCTAAAGGGATGCTAATAAGCTTACCAGAGATTACCCCACACTCCAACAAGGGCTCTGGAAAGAGTCAGTCCTTCAAGACCCCACAAAAGAGTTTTCCTGTGATCAGAAGTTATAACAGCCTTAGCTCAGAACCAGAACCACCACCAGTAACAGATAATAACCAAATAATGGTCCTCTCCTCAGGGCGTAGCTTCAAAAGCTGGGTTTTTGCATAGCCCGAGGTGGGTAATTTGCATTCACCTCTCCCTAGGCAAACCACTTGACAATGTTTGTCCCAAAAGTCCATTCTTGTCTGACACATTGTTCAGCACAGTCCTTTGCAGTTCATGACCCTTCCCAGGGTTCATATCCTATCTTCCCACCAGAAAGATTACATACAATCCTGATCCATAATAATACACAGTCCTTTGCATTTAATACAACGGACTCCAAAGGTACGGAAGAAGGTTTTCACAGATATTCCAGGAAATTGCCAGATCTGCCAGATCTCTCTCCACCTCTCTGCAGTGCAGTGAGCAGGAAGAAACAACACCTAGCACCCCTGCTCGGGGTGGCATCCTCCTCTGTGCATGCTGCTGAGTGGGAGCAACTCTGCTCCTCTGAGCAAATGATGGGCAGCTCACTGCGCTCTCTTCTCCTATCTAGCCCCTGCAGAGGGGCTGAAAGAGGGGGGGAGAGGGAGGGTGAAATCCATCTTTGTTCCCATCTTACAGAAAGTTGCTACTGTGGTTTGTTGTTCCATTAGAATCAGGCTTATAACTAATCTTCTTCTTCAAGTTGGAAAAAACAAATCAAAATAAAGGGGTGACTTACAGTCAAAAGCAGTTCAGATTCCCCAGACTACATCACGTGTCTTGGCAGTGAAAGGTAGAACCCTGTAGCCAAGAATTTAGGGAGTCAGTCAAGGGTAAATCATTACAATCATAGGATGGCTCTGATGAGAACCCAATGCATCTGCAAGCGTCACCTCTACTGGATGGTATCAGCTGTTGCTCTTCTGAATTATACTCAATATCTAAGCAAAGTTAAAGGAGCTTTAAATATATATTAAAGCAAGTTTTCAGGGACATGTTATTCATTGGGTGTAGGACAAATGAAAGTTGAATATATATGGATACACACATATTCAGCACATAATGGCCGAAACTTGTGGTGGTGATGTTTTGTTTTGTGAGTGAGAGAGTGTAGAAAAGTAAATACTGTGTAACTATACATCCCACAGAGATGCACAAGGATGTGGTGGGAATAGCCTGTCTCAGCACATCACGTATAGTACATGAGGTCTATGGTTTTAGCAGGTTCCCCTAGAATTGAAGTATTCCACAGGCACTACACTTCTCATCTTCATTTGCCATTCTATATCCCCTACATATTTTATTCCTTCACATAAGCTACCTGCCTGAAGTACCACCTTTAAAGTCAGTCAGAAGATAATTCAGACATGTATCCACCCTCCCCTCCCACCTCACCTATTTTTTTTCCAGTGTTGTTAACATCCTTCAGCCTAGAACCTCAGTGCCCCAAGACCATTGCTGAACTTGGGCTCAGCTATAAACAGCAAAGCATTCTACAGCAACACAGCACCCCCCCACTCCCGATTTGCTAAGCTCCCCTCCTCTTTTACCTTCTTTGCAATCCAAATCTGATGAATACAAAATCGTAGACACAAAGTATTTTGAGAAACAGCTTAATGGAGGGTACCAAGGGATGTGAATCAGACTTTATAACAAAAAGACAAGTACTAATTTAAGGTAGAGTCCAATTCCCAGAATGACATTATCTGTGTAGTGTTAATTCTTTATTATTCAAAAGATTGCTAACGGTTCATATCTGCACAAATGCGTTTATGCTTCATTCATTCCAAGTCAATATTAATGGATTCTTACTATTGATTATACATGAGCCTTTTTGTCCCATCATAATGAAATTTTAATGTTGATGGTCCCCAAACTATTATTTCAACCTAATAACAGTGAGACTTGACAATTACCTCGCTCTGTGAATTGCAGATAGAACTAATAAGGTCATCCTTAATAACTTTGTTTACCCGACATTTGGTAATTTTATAGTTATTATGTATTATTTTAAAGTCAGAAGAGTCTTTTGCAAAGAAATGTTGTTTCCCTGTGGAATAAAATACACTTCTGCCAAAAGGAAGCCTTTCTTCTTGTCTGCTCTCTGACCCTCAGTGTGGTGCTTGTTTCTATTAAGAGACCCCCTCAGCCTACAGAGGAGAGGAATAAGCCTCTGCAATTACAGCTCAAAACAATCTCACACACACACAGGAGGAGAGAACTTTAAATCTTCAAAAACAATTTAGAAAGAGAAACTTAATTTAAGAATCAACAAAGGCAGGACAGGTAGAGAAGTGATATTAACTTTGTTCAATGAGCTAAACAAGTATTTTGTATTCCCACTATAAATTTAGTACCATTGTGGGGCTGTTGTATAAAGTTTTATTTCTCTATAGCTGTCATTGGCAAGGTGCCATCACCAGCTCCCTTGTCTGTCCCAGAAGAACACCACTGTGGCACTCGCAACTCCTGCTGCCTGTAAACGAATATGCAGCAAGTGGATAGCAAAGGTTCTAACCAAAGAGAAGCAGTACTTCAGATTCTAAGAGCACCTGGCACCTTTCTTTAGGCTGTTAGCAGGTACTCCTATTCTCCCAGATGTTCCAGATGCATTGGTTCAGGTAGATTAACACACCGCCACCAGGCTTTTATTCCATTGTCTGAGGAACTCCCAGGAGTCAATGGGAGTTCCCCCCCCCCCCAAATCAGGACTGCAGGATTGGATCCTGTATTTTTAACCCTTTAATTAAGACCTTCAGAACATTCTTAGTTATAAATCATAAAAAACAGCATGTCAACTCATCACTGCTGGCCGCACCAAAATAAAATACAGGCTTTAAAACCTCTTCAGTATACTTTTATCACCAGCTTCAGTTGTTTTGTTAACGCAGTCATGCCTCCAGCAAGCACTGCAGGGTCAGCATAGCCGGGATCTGAAAGGACAGTCCCTAAAGTCAGTCGAGGAGGAGAACTGACTGGCTTAGAAATCTAGATCTCACTCAGAAGGCGAGTGACCATAATATGAGGTCTTGAGGATGTATGTGGTGAGGGAAGAGGATAATTAAAGTGAGATGACCTGAGGGACTGGAGGGCAAGACTCCTCAGGCCTTCACCATTGACTCCTAAGGGGCCAAATATTTTCTATGGAAAAAGCAGCAGGAGTTAAAGACCAATGCGACCACTCATGTACTTAAACGCGTACCCAGCTAGAAGTATCCTGCTGAGCTGAGGCCTTAATATCTTCCCCAAACTGGCATTACAGTCCCCAGTCTCTGTCAGTCTGAGTGAATTTTTACTAACACAACAACATTGGTGTGCAGGGGCCTATACAGACAAATAAGATAAGGACTCTCCTTAAACAGCTTTCAATCTGACCCACAGAGCTCTTTCAATAAAAGATGACCATTATCTTTGGTTGGGAGATGAAGGAGTTAGGTCCTGTAAGCATTTCTTTCTTGTTGCCATGGGAGTCAGGTTGATTCTGTTTAATGATCAGGCACCAGCATAGGAACAGAAAGCACAGGGGTGCAGGACTATTGATGGAGAGCTAGCCAAAGTGAGGTGGGGAGGGGGGCGCGCTAAAGGAAAAGAAGAGGGAGGTTGCTTGACAGACAAGGCGAGGGAGATGGCTCCAAATGGACAGGATGGCATGAGAAAAGGTAGAGTCAAGAGGGGAGACTCAAAGGGAGCATCAAGAACAGAGGAGCAAGCACAGAATAGGGCCTGAGAAGAGGAGTAGGAGGAGACAAGAGCAGCCAAGGGCAGAGCCTTGAAGATGAGGACAACTTGCTTCTGGACACTGACACACACTCTTGTTCCAAAAGATGGAACTTTCAAAATGTAATAGGAGGTGAGCAGCAGTCTCTGTGCTTGGGGCCCAGCAAGGGAATAAGGTAGGGAGGGATTATGTTGCTACCAAAAATGCCCTCAGAGAGCCTTTAATCAACACCTTCTCTAACTCAGTGGATCTCGGACACATTGGGAGAATCCATAGATTCACTTGCAGGACTGGGTCCTCGAAACAGTATTCCAGGAACAAATTCCAGGTTAGGGATGGAAAGAAAAGCACAAATAGACAAGATGGAGCTTGGGTCCGGTCAGCTAGAGAGACAGACTGCAAATCTGAATTGTTTTCGTTTGCTGTACCTCAAAGAAAACAGCCCAACGCTCTTTCACTTTAAGGCTTGCTAGAGCTAATATTTTTTGTTTATGGGGTTGCTCATAGCGCCAGCATTGCCAGGACTGCCAACAAGAATTTAAGAGTGTTGTCATAGGACAGCCCGCTGCTCACAGCCTCCCAGACTTGTCTTAACAGAGAAAGAGTACAGGGAGCAGGGAGGAGAATGAGGTTAGTAGCCAAAAAGACACATCGGGTGATGCATTTCCAACTGGCAGTAGAACAGCCTGCAGAAGCTAACGGCTGCATTTCCAAAAAGTGTCTAAAACTTTAGGTGCTGTTTGAGTGGTATTGAAAAATGCGGTCATCTGGCAATTAAATCTTAATTGCACTAGTTTAGTCTAATGAATATTTTAAAAATAACTTTTGTTTCAAAACTAACAGTCTAATAAGATAGTCCGTGCATCAGAGTGTGCCAAAATCTCAAACATTCAGATTTAGTTTACACTGTGTTAATTTTGAATGCTAGAAGTGACCCAAAAAAGAAAAAAAATTAGAAGAATTTTTTACCATCTTTAAGTACCAGGTATTTAATGTGTATTTGTTTATGTATATGCCACATAACCCACCTGTATACTTTTAAATGCCACATATTCCACATGCCTATTCTTAAGTATTGGTTCCCATGACAGGGATCCATGTAACAACAATTATCTGTTTGTTTTAAAAAACTCAATAGCTTTCCAAAACATCCTTTGCTCAAGTGCATTCACTAAACTATACATGTATCGATCTGGGAGCTTGAGAATCAAACAACAACAAACACTCCCTCCCTCAGATTGTCACCGCTAACAACATAAACACTACCCCACTACAACAGTAAGAGGGGTGCCGGCCCAGAGCCTGCCCCGGGTGTGCAGGAGCCTCGGGGGGCTGACTGAAAGGTAAGCTGGCAATGTGTAATCAGATAAAGGTTGCAGGCCTGACTGTTACAGCCCCTTATGAGCCTTCACCCCTATGTGCACACACAAACCATATCTTTACTCAGCCCAGAGCCCTTGTGTAACTACATAGGTGACATGGGGGAGGGCATGCTTGGCCCCTGTCCCCAGCAGCCAGGCCCAAGCAGCCTGTTGCCGCCTTCCCAGGAGGATACTCTCTCAGGCAGAGAGCTCGGCGGCCCCGGGCTGGGAGCAGTGTCAGGGGGTCGCTGGGCAGTCATGTGTCCTCCCCTTTTGATTGTGCCCCCCGGTATGGGGAGACATGAGTCGCCTATACCTAGTTATTAAGTGTAGCACACACGGTACTCACTGTTGAGTGGTCCTCTCAGGGTGGCGAGGTAGAAAGGTCACCCCTTGGAATGGAAAAGGCCCTCAAGTTGCTCAAACCCTGGCTTTCCCTTGGCTTCCAGGGCAAGGGAGGCCTAACAGGTGAGGATGGCGGCTGGTCCGACAGTGGAGTCGGAGGGCTCCTTCTCTCCTCTCCCCTTTGTCCAGTCCAGGGCAGTCTGCCTGTTGTCTCTCCCTGTTAGCTCTGGCTAGATGCTAGAGGAGAGAGTAAGAAGCTGAATCCTTTTTACCCACAATGCCTTCTCCAACACTGCTGTTGTGAGGCCAGCGTCTGAGAGGGGAACCCACTGCTTTTAGTTGGCCAGGCTTATCTTGCTGAAAAGCAAAATGGAGCTCTCTTCCATTTGTTCTAGAGAGCCACAGAGGGGCTGCATGCCTACATCTGCTTCTACTGCTGGGAGACAATTCCCTTACTTCCCTCCCAACAATGTGCTTGTTTGGGCAGTGCCAGCCATGGGTGGGGCATTCTAGGTGTGGGGTTGGTTATCCTGGCAGGTCAATCAAGCTTCTGGCCCAGTAAGTCCTCCTCCCCCATGACTGCCTGGGTCTCAGGTACAGGCCAGACAAGCAATTACAGTTCAAACAGTGAACAATACCATCTGGAGGAAACACACACACATCTAGTACACTGTTAATAAAACCACAGTACACCACACCAAATCTACTCCACCTCTAATGAAAACTAAGTGTCTTAGAAACACTTCTGATCAATAGTTCTGCTTTAATGAAGTACATGCTAGAGCACATGACTTATGAGGAGAGGCTGAGGGAACTGGGACTGTTTAGTCTCCAGAAGAGAAGAATGAGGGGGGATTTGATAGCTGCTTTCAACTACCTGAGGGGGGGTTCCAAAGAGGATGGAGCTCGGCTGTTCTCAGTGGTGGCAGATGACAGAACAAGGAGCAATGGTCTCAAGTTGCAGTGGGGGAGGCCTAGGTTGGATATTAGGAAACACTATTTCACTAGGAGGGTGGTGAAGCACTGGAATGCGTTACCTAGGGAGGTGGTGGAGTCTCCTTCCTTGGAGGTTTTTAAGGCCCGGCTTGACAAAGCCCTGGCTGGGGTGATTTAGTTGGGAATTGGTCCTGCTTTGAGCAGGGGGTTGGACTAGATGACCTCCTGAGGTCCCTTCCAACCCTGATATTCTATGATTCTATGAAAAAAGCAGACTCCTTTGTAATGAACACATGCTTGATGTGGTGCCTTGAGGGTAAATACAAACATGTCAACAAAAATACTCATTCCCTCTTTTAAAAAGATAAAATGAAACAATGGAAATATGCATACCTAAAACTCAGAAGGACAAGTTTCCTCCACAGAAAATACACTAGGGACATTCTACTGCTGCCCTTAATAGAGCACCTCTAATTACAGATCTCCACACATCCCATCAAGCTAATGAGGAATATTTTGCTTCTCCTACAGTCTGACTAAACTTTCTGCAACTTAAAGTAATAATAATCTTTCTTCTGCTAAGTGCACAGAGTTTGCTAAAATATAAAGGTATCTTCAAACCGGAACTCAGATCTAACCCTTCTGCCCCTGGGTTGTGGGTAAGTTTGGAGTCAGAGATCGGTGACACAGCTTTGACCTTTTTCTCTAATGATCCAGAGAGAGTGGATCTGATCACCCTCAGTCTTGGGGGAAGTTTGATTTGCATCTTAACATCATGACTCCCAACCTTTCCTAATAATCAATGCTTGTTCCACCAGCTGTTTTGTTGGAAGCATGTAAGTTAAAGTTTCCATACTTCTGTATTATCACTAATATGTTTCCCCTAGCTTACTAAGCTGCATTATAGAGTCATTCTCACTCTCTCTCTGACCCATTTAATACAGAGTGGAATGGCTTCAACAAGAGAGACTGATAAAGGCCCACATCAGAATAGCCCATCGTTTGGTGGCTAGGGAACTCTCCTGAGCAGTGGAAACCACAGAGTGGGAAATTGAACCAGGGTCTCAGTACCCAAATCACTGGGTAACAGTTATAAGGGAGTTAGATCAGTGACATAGGTGTTCCCCTAGTTTGAGGACCACAGTGGGGTATAGATGGAAGACAGGCACCTGCATGAGGCAGCAGTGTGTAGGACTAGAAACAGAAAGTTAGCTTCCATGGGATCTTTTACAGTAAAAATTGAGGTATTGAGAGAGGTTAGGCACTTCCAGAGTTAGGCTGCAACTGAGTGGGAGTTTTGTGGATTGCAGTACCACCTAAATCTGGGGTTTAGGCACCTAAATCCCTTTATTTACCCTCCATACCAGCTACAATGCCTAGAACTCATGTTTCTGATGTTTTTCTGGTTCTCTGTATTTTCAAGTCGGGTGGCAGATTAAACCAGGTATGTACTTTAGTGCAACAATGAGGTCAAGATATTAAATATATTATATATAAACCTAGTGTGGACAGAGATTCATTGTAAAAGCTGCCATTGACTTCCAGGTGCTAAATGAATTCTCCATTTTTCAGTTCCTGACAATTTAAGAGGAAGTATTTTTGAACTCAGGCTGCAACTACATGTTATTCTTTTTAGCAAACAATCTCTTTTTAACCCATGATAGGTGTAGATAGTTGCCCAGTTACACTCTTCCACCCACTTTGTTCCTAAGGAAGTATAACCCCAATCACTAAAGTGTAGCATTTATTTCTAACACTAAGTGGAAGCTGAATCTGTATGACACAAACTCTCAATGTTGATTTATTGGAGTTTAGACTCTCCAAAACCTCCTGACATGCTAAACCTCATTCATATTGTGAGCGGGGACTGTACTATTTGCCTTCTCTACTTACCAATGCCTGAAGGGGAGCTACTCCATTTTCAAAGACAAGAATAAAAAACATGTAATATTTACTTACAAAAAGCCCACACAGGGCCTTGGCTTTCCCACAGACTCCAATGGTTTCCATTTTAGATCTAGAGATTATTCCCTCTATCTGAAACCAGGTGGCTTGAGAATTAACAATCCTGCCTTGCACTAGGTGATCTTGTAGGTCTTGTCCATCTCTGTGATTCTGCAAAGTGCAACTTGCTTGTTTTTTTGTTTTGTTTTTAATGGCATTTGTTCTCCTACAACTAAGCCACAGATGCTTTCAGATGCAGAATGTGTTCTTCCCTGGTTGCTGAATAAATCACAAGATCATCCAGTTACCCTAACAAATTGGTTCAGTGAAACCAGACTCCGAAATAGAAGAGGGGTGTTAAAACCCCCTTACTAATTATTGAAATACTTACTACACCTCCTGGACCATAAGGAATGCACAAGACAGCTGTGGCCCTCCCAACCAGAACTGCCTGATTGCAGCCACTTATCATACCTAATCTAGTAAATTACTTTGCCCTTTCCAGAACACAGAGGCTCATGCCTCAGCAAGAACAAGGTATCTTTGCACACTATAGCATTTGGTGTTCCAGAGACAAGCCCTAAAATCCCCATATTTCTTGTGCATCAAGATTTGGGCACAACACTGTAGCAGAAACCTGAGAAATCTAATGTGCTAGATTTAGATTTATAAAGGCATTCCGGTTGCACTAGCCTGCAGGTACATTTACTGCAGTTAAAAGGAAAGTGTAATCATAATTTTATCATAGTTGTTTTTCAGATCTATCTTTCCAAAACTAAGAGATCAGATCAGCAGTATGTTGGTTCCTGAGGCCAGAGGTGTTTTGTTTTCCTCCACATTCTCCTTTCAGTGGCAGTGAACATGGGACAGAAGATGACCTGGCAGTGGACCATCAGTAATACACCATAGAAAACTGACATTAACGGGGCTACATCACCAGAGGGGGGAAAGTGCAGTATTGGTCAGAATGGCTGGTAGCCCCTGGCAGAAAATTCTTGGGAGGAGCAGCACAGAAGGTGCACACTTGAGAGAGGAAGAGCAAAGGTGGCTTTATGTCACCTTTGTGCTGTCTCAATTCTGGGCTGCTATGGGCCCAGGATCAGAATGGCCCAGGGCAAAACTAGAGCAGGAGTCTCCCCAGAGCTGCCTGTGAACTGTGTAGCAGCCCAGAATCCACCACAGAGCTCAGTATTGTGCTTACTCTTCCTACCACCACCACCATGGCTCCTGTTGTGGGGATGGAAGGGGTGGGCTATATCAGCCCTACGCAGCAGCTACCCTGAAGGAATTCTCCTCCACGCGATTGCAGCTGTTTCAGAGCCCCTACAGAGGGCCATTATGTATTTCTAGGGAGGAAGAGACAAATGAGGGAGGAAGAGAGTACCAAAGAGCCATGCCCAGAAGAGAAAAAAAATTGATATTCAATTTAGAAATGGCATTTAGAAGAATGAAAAATGATGGGACGATAAATGAAGGGAGCAGAGAGGAATCCAAAAAAAAAAAAAAAAAAGGAAGGAGGGAGGGAGGGAGGGAGGGGGTGCAGGGGGGAAAGGCTTAGGCCCAGTTCAGGCAAAAGCATTAAATACGAGCCAGAATTGTAAAGTCACAGTGCAGCAGCTACCGAGCTGGAAAGGTAGGGTGGTTTTGTGGGTAGAGCACTGGACTGGAACTCAGGAGATCTGAATCAGTTCTTGGCTCTGCCACAGACTTCCTATATGATCCTGGGCAAATCACATAATCCCTCTGTGCCTCAGTTCTCAATCTGTAAAATTAAGATATCAATACTTCCTTTCTTCCACCCATTGTCTGTCTAGTCTATTCAGATTTGAAACACTTTGGGGTGGAGACCCTCTCTTACGTGTGTTTGTACAGCAATTAAACACAACGTGGCCCTGATTTCAGTTGGGACCTGTAGGCACTAGTGTACTACAAATTAATAATGATGATGATAAATGGATGGGCAGAAAATGAAGTGAAGAAAAGAGAAGGGAAACATAGTAAGGCAAAGCAAAAGTCAAGCATGCTGTCTGGTATTAGACTGATTGAAAAGAGGATTTTGGAAGGTCGGCATAGGTGGGACTGCAGGAATGAAGGCATGCAATCACAAGGGCATGGGCCTCATTATATTTCCCTTCTCTATTCTTCTTTTCATTTTCTACCTATCCATTTATCATTATTATTAATAATTCGGTGTTACGGAAATATTACTAATTTAACCTGAGAAATATGCATTGCTAAATGCAAGCAACAAACCTGTGTCTCATCCAACAGAAAACAGTTGTATTTGATGATCCCGTTCAGTGAACTTCTTCTAACTAGACTTTTGTTTCACTGTAACCTGCGTAGGTGAAGGAAGGGATGCAGTTGATAGAGATGTATTTTATTTATATCTAGACCTACCCTTAACAAGGCCTGACAGCACCTCATTCATCCATTCCCTCCTCTGCATTCTCTCTCTAGGACTTTGCTTCCTCTCACATCACCAATCCAGGAGGAGGGGTCTGACGTTCCCCATGTGTTATCTGGACTGGTGATCTGCTAGGTCACTCCAATCCTTGACTCTGGGAGCCAGCCTTACCCTGCTCTGCTGTGAGAACCCCCGCTTCTGAGCTGTTCACACACAGCCTTTAGCATGTAAGCTGCTCCTTGGATTGTGCAACTGAATGACACTAGCCAATATCTCTGGTCCCAGACATAACCCTAGGAACCTCTGTCTTGCAGTGTCCAGTTATGCCCGCAGGACACTGCAAGCTTATATGAGTTCGTCAATTTAACAAAGAAATTGATATATACCAGTTATCCTTGTTATGTACCTTGTTATCCCAAGGGGAGTCTCTGACTCACTTCAAACCAAATGCACTGCTGCAGGTAGAATAAACAAACAAATTTATTAACTACAAAGATAGATTTTAAGTGATTATAAGTCAAAGCACAACAAGTCAGATTTGATCAAATGAAATAAAAGCAAAACACATTCTAAGATGATCTTAACACTTTCAGTGCCCTTACAAACTTAGATGCTTCTCACCACAGGCTGGCTGGTTGCCCTTCAGCCAGGCTCTCCCCTTCGATCAGCGCTTCAGTCGCTTGGTGGTGATGTCTGTTGATGGAGGTGGAAGAGAGAGGAAGAGCATGGCAAACGTCTCTCCCTTTTATCATGTTCTTTCTTCCCTCTTGGCTTTGCCCCCTCCCCTCCAGAGTCAGGTGAGCATTACCTCATCGTAGTCCCAAACTGACCAAAGGAAGGGGGGTGACTCACTCGAAAGTCCAACAGATCCTTTATTGCTGCCTAGGCCAGTGTCCTTTGTTCCTGTGAGGCTGGGCTGGGTTTGTCCCGTACATGCCCTGATGAGGTGTGAACTACCCCTCTGCTCTTGGAGAGTTTTGCCTGGGCCTGTTTTAAGCCATGAGGACACATTTTCATCCACAGAAATATATACATGAAATGACAACCTATAACATTACTGTAACAACAATTACTATAACATCAGTATAACAACAATGCTCAGTGCATCATGAGCCTTCCGAAGACACCCGACATGACAAACTTTCCATTGGATACCACACAATCATTTTATAAGGATGAACATGGGGGTGTAGGGTGTTCCCCCGAGGTACAGAGCGTCACAAGGGGTTCTTTTATTTTAATGTATTTGAGTTTTCAAAAGTCTTTTCTTTAAACCTGCCTCCACTCAGCATAGTATTAATGCAGCCCTGGTTGCCATAAAGCCTTGCAAGCTGTTAAGGAGCTCTGCTGCTGCTTCTTCCTCCTCCTCCTCCTCCGCTAAGGGTGGTTCGAGGCAGTACAGGTATCAAGCTTCTTGTATTACCCCCAAACTGGCTGGCAGCGTTATTTGCCAGCACAAATTATCTCTGAGTAGTTCTGCACATCTACAATTTTTAGTACCCACCTTTTTTTCCCATCAGCCTTATTCCCATTAGGAATAGCCCAGATTCTTTAATTGACAAGAGACTGCCCACAGTTTGACATTTTCATGTTAAACTAACAGTCACATTACTTTTTCATTTTTAAAAGGTACTATTCTCGATCAGCGCCAACATGCATATTATTGAGTGCCTTTCAAAGCTGGCATTTAAATATTGCTAATGGAATTTCTTTGTAATCATTCCCACTGAGTTTAACTCTGTACCACACAGCAAAGCCATCCTAGCATCTGCCATCGACTCAAATAATAACAGAAGATTCATAACTGGCTCTCACTTTCAGTTTTTGTAAACATGATGAAACAAGAAAGTGACTTTAAGAAAGAAGGCTCAACAGTAGTACAGTGGAAAGTCTCACCTGGAGGGTAGTGGTGCTTTGGGGAACCTCAGAAGAATTTTCTGAACATGGCAATTAAAATAACAATTATGCAAGGAATTCAACCCCATTTGGATTTCTTTTCTGTTAGACTCTTTCCTTTGTCGACACAGATAACTCTATTACTAACCCTGCTGCAATGCACATGTTGCACTAACAAAAGTGGTTCTTTCAGGCTCAGAATTTTTTTCCTTTTCCTTTTTAAAAATAATCTTCTTATTACTCACTGTTGAAGTGAATGTGTTATTGAAATACAATCTGGACAAGGACAGGTTGGTGGTTTTTGTTGTAGCTGAACAGCCAACTGGCTTATTTTAATCTGCTATTGTTCTAGAAATGAGGAAATATTTTTAACACTCCCAAAATGTGTTGGCCTGGTTTGAATAAAATCAGAAGCATTTGTCTGCAGCTGGGCCAAGATCACTCATTGAAGTAGCAGAGCAATACAGCAAACTGGAGCGTAGGCTCTTGGGGATTATCCTTTTGCTAGGTTTTTATTCACTGGCTACCAGATCAGAGTCCTGCTCCATGGCAGAGGCTTCCAGGTGCTATTGCAGTGTAAATAATAAACACTAATGATTTGCACACTTCCCCTCCAGCATAGTAAACTCAAATGGCTGAGATTGTTGGAACCTTCCGGCTACAGGAAGGGCAGGCTGCTATTTTTTAAATCTAGTGCCAACTTGTATTTGTATACAAATTATTTAAAATATAAGTCAAACTCTGCTCTACGTGGAAGTCACTTCTGATGAAGTCAATACCGTTGCACTCATGTAACTGAGAGCTGAATCTTGCCCTATTAATTTAAATTTGAATTGTTATAATGGATCAGACCGGTGGTCCATCTAGTCCAGTATACTGTCTCTGTCAGCGGCCAGCACCACTCACTTCATGGAAAGGTGCAAGAAACTCCTCAGTGGACAGTTATGGACTAACTTGCTCATTGGGAATGGCTTTCAATCCCTGTCACCCGGTGGTTGGCTTATACCCTGAAGCATGAGAATTTATATCCTTATAAAAAATTGTCCTATTTAATGTAACTGTGGATCTTCTCTTTCTCCTATAAACGTCTGGTCCTTTTTTGAGTCCTACTAAGCTCTTAGCTTCAAAAATATACTGTGGCAATGAGGTCTATGGCTCAAAAATGCACTTTTAAAAATCTCTGTTTCATTGAGTTATGCTGTATTATTAAAAAGGTAAATGGGAGTACCCAATGCTTCTATCATGTCCCCTCTTATTTGTCTCCTCTTAAACTAATCCATCAAAAGCTTTTCAATCTCATTTCGTATGGATATTTCTCCATGAAGTACATTATTGTCTGTCTTTGCAAACCTTCCACTTGTATTATATCTTTACTCAATACCTACAGTAAATACTGATAATTAAGCATAATCCTTTCCTAAATACATATATACAGAAATATCTTGTATCCAATCAACCAGAATGTCTGTGTGATGCTGTCATAGCTATCACCCTTTCCTCATTCCAGCTGCTACATCTCACTGGTTTCAATATTGTCCCCAATCTATTCTACGGGATTCTGCACGTATGCTTTTCAAAGATAACATGGGCTAATGAAAACACTGACTATAATCCTCCAGTACATAAAAGAAGCTCTTTATCGACTCACAGTCCTGGACAGCCAAACAGGTCAGCCTTCACAGTAGTCCAGGGCAGGGTAATTCATGCGGCCAGCAGACACACATCACTTGATTTCACAAAGGCCATTTTACCTCTGTATCACGCAAACTATTTGAACTCACTGAGGTCCTGTTCTCTTGTACCAATGACAATCTACTTTTGGATTTAATCCACTGACCATGGCTCCTACAGATTTCACAGGCATCCCCTCAAGTCACCCCTTTTCTTCAGCCTATCTTTTGATACAGTGCTCTGCCTGCCCTCTCCGGGCCTGGGGAGATGTGCAGGAGCAACTACACGCTATTGGTAACCAGGAGCCTTTTCTCCAGATATTCATGATTCTCTAGGGGATCTCAACTTCTTGGCTTAGGAACGTCCTTCCCCAAAACTGGGCATCTCTTTCAGACCCACCTAGATTTGTTTGTCCCAACACTAAATATTTTCCAGTAGTCACAAGATCAGTGGGGTTTTAAAGGAAATTACAGTAAATATGCGCAAAGGTACAGTTGTGGCAGAAGTGAAAGAACACAGGAGTCATGTTAAGTGTCATTGTCGGTAGAACTTGGATGTGTGGCAAAGTAGCTCGCCATACAAATTTAATAGCAACAATAGCAGAAATTACAGCAGACCCCTGAGGAAGAGAAGTCTCTGCATCCAGTCAAGTCAGGTATCTAAAGACAGAAGAGGGAGTGAGGAAAATTACTTAACAAGTGCATGGTGATGTGGGTCCCAGATATTGCTACGGCTGGTTGAAAAATGGGCGTGTGTGCCTTTTTGCAAAATAAATGAATAAACAAATAAGTAAACAAACAGAAATGGTTCATTTTTCATCCAATTTTTGAAACTTTTTGAAGTTTTCCTACCAGCACTAGCTATAAAAGAATCCTGAATAATCAGAAACTCTCTGATTTTAACAGTATTTCTACTCAGCTAGTGCTCTGTCAATTCATTCCTTAGACATGAGTGAACTTGTTATGTGTAATTTAAAACACATGTGAACACTATGGGTCACCTGAAACTCAAACATTACTGGCTCCCCATTGCAGGTGGGAAAGAATATGGAAAAAAGGAGGAGAGAAAAAACAGTTGGTGTAGTAATATATATTTACCTGTACCTTTACCTAAACATGCATATGACAAAATATTTCTTGCCATACAGTAATTTCTTGAATTTAACATTTAATAGCCAAAAGATGACAATTTCAGAAATGATACTAACGGCCTGATCCAAAGCCCACTGAACTCAATAAAAAAAACTTCCACTGGTTCAATGGGCTTTGGATCAGGGCCCTATATCAGAACTGCTGGCTGGCTAATACCATTGTATCAATTCCAGAAATATCACCAATATTTTGTTATACCCCAGAAAGGTAAATGGGAAGCTATTCAAAATGACAATGGATGGGAAAGTATTTATCCAAGTTTGGAGTTAAGTGCTCCTCAGTTTTGATCTGAAGCACCCTCTTTATTCAAGTCTTGAGCCTCTGAGGGCAGAATATAAATCATGCTAAATTATGGTGCATTTATACTGTGGGAAATTACTGCTAGGTGCTGGCACTGAAACTATTGATGTATTTTTATTTGTGACCTTAATAGTACTTGAAGACTGGTCTCTCTTTTTCTAGACATGAAACATTAGTACCTTGACTTTTTGTACCCCCTTCTTCTCACAATTTTTCTGTGTTACATGGTACTTCAACCATGTAGCACCAGGAGTCACAATTTTCTGCTTCTAATTGTAAGTTAAAAGAATAGTGCCGAGCCAGCACCAGAGAGTGCATCACATTGTAGAGTAACCGTGGCAACATTCTGCTCTCAGTAACACCTGAATAGATCAGGAGTCACTCCAGTGAAGACAGTCTACCTAGTATCACGGAGTGTGGAATTTGGCCTATGTTTGGCGGGAACAAGTCTTCTCACTATAATGGATCGTCCATGGCTTAATTATTATTAATAATTCTTTATTGATTCTTTTACTGAGATTATCCATCAGCAGGGACATCCCTACATGAATGAAGAAAGAAAAGTAATGGGACTTAAATGATAGACCACAACCAGGCAAAAGAGACTGGTGATGATGTCATATTTTAATTAGAGTCCATGAAGGTTTATGGCCAAAGATATTGAAATATAACTTAATGGAACTGTTATGATGTTTTTACTTTCTGCATTTCTACAGTGATAACAGACTGTTACAGGGCTTTCCCTTCACCCTTTCCCCTGGTTCTCATCACGCAGACAGAAAGCAGAAGACCAGAAGTCCGAGGTGCAGGCAATTCAATGTTTATTGGGTTAGTTTCAAGCAAGTGTATCCATAGCTCTGATGCTGCAGAGCCTTGTTTCCCAGTGTCCCATTCTCCCCATCCTTAGCAGGCATAATTATACCTGAAATGCACACCCTCGGTCCCATCCCTTATAATTTATGATCATGTTCTGTTTTGGGGGGTTGTGAATCTGGGGTCTTCATCCCACCTCTTTTGTACCCCATGGGAGGGGTAAGGAGTGAGGTTGTGTACTGGCAAAGGCCAGGCTTTTCTTTGGCCTTTTAGTGTTTTATACCTTTCCCCCATCCCCCCTTACCCCTCCCAACTGGTTGCTTGACCTGGCCTTGAAATAGGAGTTGAGGCAGTCTTCAAGTGTGCATTCGTATATTATACTCCCACCATGCCCAGTAACAATTTCATTGTTCTTATCTGTTTCCATTATAGCAGGGGTAGGCAACCTATGGCATTCGTGCCGAAGGCAGCACGCGAGCTGATTTTCAGTGGCACTCACACTGCCCAGGTCCTGGCCACTGGTCCGGGGCACTCTGTATTTTCATTTAATTTTAAATGAAGCTTCTTAAACATTTTAAAAACCTTATTTACTTTACATACAACAATAGTTTAGTTATATAATATAGACTTATAGAGAGAAACCTTCTAAAAACATTAAAATGTATTACTGGTACGCAAAACCTTAAACTAGAGTGAATGAATGAAGACTTGGCACACCACTTCTGAAAGGTTGCCGACCCCTGCATTATAGTAACAAACCCATCTGGCTTGGCAGAAGCAACATACACACTGTCTTTGTCCTTTGTTCACACATATTAGTCAGAATTTAAGTATATCAAGAATCAAATGGGCAAACAAGACCCAAAATACTATCTTAGGCGAAAATACAGGCCTGAATCCTACATTGTCACTAGCACTCCTAACACAGACCTCCAGGCAGAATAAATTATCACACAGTTTGTGGGGAAACTTACATATCTGTATCCTGGGTTTATTTCCACATAATTTGCTGCATTCTTCAGGATTTTAATATTTAGTTTTTAAATGACTCTAGCTTATCTGATTGCAAAGGTTGCCTTGAGTCTGTAAATCCAGACACTGCTGTCTCACTGAGTCTGCAGACAGAGCAGGAGAAAACACTCATCTATACCGAGGTGCTATGTTCCTCCAGTCGGCCTAATGCAGAGTACGATATTAATGTCAAAACCTAGTAACCAATTACAGCAGCCACTGCTGAAAAGTGCAGCGCACTCCTGCTGCAGGTACTGCAGAGTCTGCAGGTTCCTGCTGTGCCACAAAACAGACTGTAATGGACATTCCCTGCAGTGCATGCAGTACACTGGGCCTGTGGGAATAACCCTGCACTGTTCAGTGATGTTGACTTAATATGCTAATGCTATTAAACCAGTGGTTTTCAAACTTTTTTTCTGGGGACCCAGTTGAGGAAAATTGTTGATGCCCGCGATCCAACGGAGCTGGGGATGAGGGGTTTGGTGTGTGGGAGGGGTTCAGTGCTGGGGAAGAGGGTTGGGGTGCAGGAGGGGGTGAGGGGTCTGGGCTGGGGGTGCAGGCTCTGGAGTGGGGCTGGTGATGGGGGGTTTGGGGTACAGGTGGGGGTTCTGGGTTTGGGGGGCTCAGGGCTGGGGCAGGAGGTTGGGGCGCAGACTTACCTCTGGCGGCTCCCGATCAGCGGTGCAGCTGGGGTGCAGAGGCAGGCTTCCCGCCTGTCGTGGCACCGCGGACCGCGCAGCGCCCCCCCTGAAGCAGCCAGCAGCAGGTCCAGCTCCTAGGCGGAGACGCGCGACTCTTGCCCGCAGGCACCCACCCCTCCAGTTTCCCGTGGCCCCCTGCCTAGAAGCCAGACCCACTGCTGGCCATTTCCAGGGCACAGCGCGATGTCGAAACAGGTAGGCACTAGCCTGCCTTTTAATGTCCTGGTCGGCGGTGCTGACCAGAGCAACTCAGTGCCTGACATGCCACGACCCAGTAATAGGTCGCAACCCAAAGTTTGGAAAATGCTGTATTAAACAACCTGTTAGGATACAGCAGTATAGAGTTTGGGTTCTAACTCCAACCACTCAACAAAAAGACAAACAAAACAAAAACACCACTGCCAAAAATGTGTTCATTGCCAGCTCAGTGAACTGAAGCAAAAGAATATAACAGTAATTATGTTATTTACACTATAGGTATAGATGATAGCTCCTTGGCCAGTGTCAAATGGCATATCTGCATTGAAGTCAATGGAGCCTCACTGGTTTACACTAGCTAAGGCTCTGGCCCAATATATTTAAACCAGTTTCTAATCTGTAATCCAGGATTTTACAGTGGTCGTTAAAGCAGAACTCTTCCCTGTTTCCTCCCGATCTGAATGGGCCTATGAACAAGAAACTTTCAGAATAAGTGAACTAAAATCTCATTCATTTTTTACAGGCTGAGTATTTCAACAATGGAATTCCATTTCCAGTGAATCTAAAGATCACTTTAGCTACAGGTGGCCATAATTTAAATTCTCTTCGCGCTGCCATCAATCTTAATTATAGCAGCACGTCACATTTTCTCCAGTAAGGTATTTTAGTACTCCCCCTGGAAACCCTATATTTTCAGGGATTTAAAGCACAACCATAAACATAGCTCCAGAATGGAACTTGGTTTAGAAGGTCTAAGGCTGAAAGCAAATATTTTCTTAGTATTTTTGAAAAGAAAATCATTCCAGCAATTTTTTTATATTCTAACTGAACCGGACATTCTCCTGTTTCAGGGACATTTTTGCTCTTGTATAAACTCAGAACAGCTGAGTTTTTAAAAAAATAACATTTGGTCACTGGGTAGTCTACAGCACAGTTAAAGTTTTCACATTTAAAACTGTTGAGATATTGAGATTGAAAAGTTGGCTAATGCCCATGTTCATGAACCCAGAGGTAGATTTCCAACACTGCATGTAGCAGATTAGACGTGAAACTTTCCTTTTTTATCTAATATATAATCTTGGCCATGTTTCAACTTGATATGTATCAACAGTTCCAAAAAAGCAATACCCATCATATGATTAATTTTAAAATGAGTAAACATGCAAATGTACATATTTAACTGGTGCAGGAAAAATCTTTCTACTTTACTGTCACCATTATACAGTTCTTCTGGGAAATTAATATGTATCCGTAAATACACATAATATACCAAAATACACGCTGTATGCATAGTATAGAGAGAACAAATACATCATTAGTGTATTTACATAAGCCAAAGTAACTACTCATCCAAGAGACCAGAGCAACTGTGAAGTACTCAGATATTTCAATTGATCTACATTATACCTAATATACAGATTTTTTAAAATGTTTTTGATGCATGAATTAAGAGCCTGATCCAAAGCCCATAAAAGTCATTGGAAAGACTTATTTACTTCAACAGCCTCTAGATCAGGCCCTATTGGCACAATTATTGAGAAAGACTAACATCACTAGCACACCTAAACCTTAGTCAATGGGACTGCATGTCATTGTTTCCTGTGTTGTATATTGGCTTGTGGTTAGTGCTACATGTTAGATGATCTCTGCCAAAAGTCCCATATCATATCAGAATCCACAAAGCTGCCCAATGTTTAGGCTAACCGTAGATAGAAAGGGAAAATTCTATATTAGATTGTTGTGTCAAACCCAAATGCACACGAAGGCATAATCCCTGGACAGAAGCCACTGGATATTAAATAGTTCTTGACTTTAGCCAAAGGATGAAGAAGTGATTTCAGTTGCTCTATTTTTCTGTAAATCCGGCAATGATATTTAAATCTGTGTATTTAAATTCTTCTCTGCAATTAAACATGTTTTACTTCTGCTTTCTGAGATCCCCAAAAGGGGATTGGACATATGCATTTGAACCCTTTTGTGTCCCCCAACCAGCTTCTGCTGATCCTATCAGGTTGCTATTGACAATGAGCAAAGGACAATATTAATTCATATATGTGGGATTTTTTATTCCAAATTTCCTTTCATTAACATTTGTTTAAGCTTTGTTTTGACGTCAGAGGAATGTTTACTTGTATATACATTTACATACAATGCTATAAGTTACAAATCAAATCAAACTGCCTCAATGTATTGTAAGGTATAATGGAAATACACCTCTACCCCGATCTAACGCGACCCAATATAACACGAATTCGGATATAACGCGGTAAAGCAGCGCTCCAAGGGGGCGGGGCTGCGCACTCCGGCAGATCAAAGCAAGTTCGATATTACGCAGTTTCACCTATAACGCGGTAAGATTTTTTGGCTCCCAAGGACAGCGTTCTATCGGGGTAGAGGTGTATTTGAATCTACAGCTCAGAATCATCATCTGAAACCTGAAGGGAGAGACACATCTCACTTTCTCTTCATGTCAATACTGTCCTCTCAATTTCCTAAATGTTCTGTGTTCCTCTTGTCCTAACTTGAGTAACTGAGGGCTGCAGACAGCTGTGTGCAAGTGCAGGGTTATGTGTCAGGCAGTTACACTTACTGGGACTCTAGCAATTCTAAAGAGACAGCTGCTGGACAAATGGAAAAACTGACAGTTTTCCACTGACCTCTAATGAACTGCAGGTTCCTGAAGAATGAGAGAAATAAACTGCTCAAAAACCAAAGAAATAACAATATGGAATTTAGTTCTTGAAAAAAAGATAAAAAGAGAAACTCTGGGTAGTGAAGGAGCCACTGGCAAGCAATTCCACATGCCAACATCAGTATAAAATAAATTGCTTCCTATACATTACAGAAGTTTCATTTCCCAGCCACTCACCGTTGAGCTGTCGTGTCGGGACTTTCTGTTCAAATATAAAACCGTGCATTTTCAAAAGTGACTAGTGATTCTGAATGCCTCCATTTTTCAGTGCCCAACGTGAGACACCATAAAGGGGCCTGATTTTCAGTAACTGCTGAGCACTCACCCTCTGAATAGCAGGCTTCTTTAACGTCTCGCAAGGTTGCACGCTCAAACACCAAAGCACCCAAAATCACTACTCACTTTAGAAAATTTAGGCCAATACCTTTTTCTTTTAATACATGGCTGAAAGTACAGTTAAATATCTGATCTTCATACACAACCCTAATAATCCATCACCAGCCCCAGTACTGTCCAGTACATCACATCAGTGATTCAGGTTGCAGGCTGGGTATATCATGCAAACTGTAAGTCAGACACCACCAAGGGTTAAAGTTTCCATGTGAATCACTACAAGATACTTACCAAGCAATACGAGTAGGGAGGTGACAGAGGGCGAATGGAGGTATGACAAGGAGTAATGCATTATCAGGAAGATACTTTGGACCAAAACTGTGTGTCTATTTACACCAATGCTATCCCTTTTCGTGGATGTGATTTAAGACATAATTTGGCCTAGGAAGATGCAATTTCACTAGCAAATTTATCTTTAGAGGACACATATATTCTGTTAATTATTCAAGTAAGATGTTTTGGAGTGTTCATCTCCTCCTTGTTTCCCTCCATATCCCGCCTTTGTTCTTACCTGCATGCCACCGGTTGCTTCAGTTGTTCAGAGATCATATCCCAAATCCTACACATGCCATAGTTCAGCATATCTGGAACTGCAAGCAAAACACTCCTACACTCTGCAGGTTGCTGGCCTTCTCAGTAATTACTGTTCCATCACTGTCCCTAAGGGGGGAATATATGCTCTTGCCCCATTACCAGCTGTCTTCAGATCTTACTGTAGCTGCTCTCTCCCTCAAGGTATTCCTGCTAATGTTGACTTTGTGTTTTCAGATGCAATTTGTGATCTTTTTCATATCAAAAAGATTATACATGTCTACTTGTACGTATAGCTTTCTCACATCTCTCTTAGGTCTCTATTGCATGTTCATGCTGCAAAGATTGAAGTTTGTTCCTAATCTCCAGACTACTGAATGTTCTGCACTGGTACTGTACCATAAAGCTTTTTTTAATTTTTACTGAAACTTTAACCTGATCCAGCGGTTACTTACAACCTTGAATATGATGAGCCTTTTGAGGTTCAGATCATTTAAACCTTCTCATTTGGAATGCAAGGAGACTCGTTTTCTCTTTCTCCCACTGGGCTTTTCCTGCCTCCTTCCCGGATTCTATACCCTCACAGAAAATTGTTTGTCATCTTTGATCTGCAGCGGAAAGCATATTCTTCCATCCTATTTCTCATTCATTCAAAACTGACTGTTTCCTTGTTTTCTAGCCTCCAAATAATTTACCATTAAAGTTTCTTGAGATTATGGCGTTGAGGGGGAGATTTTTAAAAACGGGTTATCAGGGAAATATCAATTTTTTAGCCCTGAAAGTGAGCCTCTCCTGACAGTAGTCCCGTTTGGAAAATCTCTCCTTCAGATTGCAAACAAGAGTGGGTCTATGTGCATTACAATCAGAGATATCCTACATGGACTGTTTTGTTTACAGAGAGTCACAGAGAAAGCTGGGTGATTGTTCTGTTTCCTGCTCACAGAAAAAATTAGATGCAAGGGGGAAATTGTGTTTTAGTAACACCTTCTAAATGGGATCACTCTCAAGGAAGGTGAATGTTTAGGCCTAATAGCCTTGAGTGAAATTGACCACTAACTTAACCCTTGGTGCTTGGGTGGGAATTCAGTGGTGCACAGGCCCTTAACAAGGGTGAATTTCACCCATGGACAACAATGTCATATAAATAAAGCATCTGATTAGGTCTCCATACAGTTCTACCATTGGACTACACGTATAGATGAGGAAACCTGAACTATCCTGACTTGTACCCATTAGCTGATTTCTATAATACTGTAGCTTCATTTTCCTCTCACACTCCATGCCTATGTACCAGTCTTCTTTGACAAAGGTGAACAATCTAAATCTTTTAAAACCATGCTCTCTTCTTTGGTAGTGTGTATAGATAGGTCCATTTCCTGGTCCTAATTAGGTCAATGGGCATTTTGCCTCTGACTCCAGTTTGTGTAGAATTGGGTCCTTCTTTCCATTCACATGACCTTATCCATCTCCATCTCTTCATTGCAAGTCTAGTCATGCTGTGAGTATAAAAAACACTATACGATGAAATGGGTAACTGGTTGATCAGGGGGTTGATAATAGAATACACAGAGTTTTTCACCTCTACCAGTTTGTCCTCAATTCGCATCTAGTTGCTAGAGCTGGCTGAAATATTTGTTAATAAAGATGACAATTTTAGTCCTCAATAGTGGAGAGCACAATTTTCCACAAACTAAGTCCAATTTTCTTGGAGGATACTCATTTTTGGAAGTGCTCATTGAATAGTTCAGATTCTTGGTTGTTCCCGAACTGTTTCCGTCAGTCATCTGCTATTCGTATTTGTGTTTTGTGGTTGGCCACCTAAGGGCTTGTCCACACAAACACTGAGTTCATGACAAGTGGTTATGTAAATCTACCCCTCGCTAGCCTGCCATAGACTAGGTGTCCATGTGGACCCAGCTGCCGTCCACTTACAGTTCCTCTAGTCCACTTTGATCTACTCCCATTTCAAAGAGGGGTAGATCAAAGTGCACTAAGGAACGGTTAGTGTGCTGCTGCAGCAGCACTTGGAGTGCAGGGTAGATTTACACCTTGGAGTGCTTGTGTAGACAAACCGTAAGCGGCACAGAATTGTTTCTATACCCTGCTTGGATTAAACTTTTAAAGCAAGTGAATTGCAAATAACTGATTGTTTTAGATTGGGATTTTCAAAGGGTTTTAAAGTGAATTAAGCATCCAGTATCCATTGACTTTTAATAGGAGTTAAGTGTCTAACACTCAGGGTATGTCTACACTACGAGAGTAGTTCGATTTTACTTAAATCGAATATGTGGAATCGATATTACAAAATCGAACGTGTGTGTCCACACTAAGGACAGTAATTCGACTTTGTGAGTCCACACTAACGGTGAAAGCGTCGACATTGGAAGCGGTGCACTGTGGGCAGCTATCCCACAGTTCCCGCAGTCCCCGCTGCCCATTGGAATTCTGGGTCGAGCCGCCAATGCCTTCTGGGTAAAAAAATGTGTCGAGGGTGCTTTTGGGTAACTGTCGTCATCCGTCCGTCACTACCGCCCTCCCTCCCTGAAAGCGCCGGCGGGAAATCAATTCGCGCATTTTTCTGGTCAGTGACAGCGCGGACGCCACAGCACTGCGAGCATGGAGCCCGCTGCAACCATCGCTGCAGTTATGGCCGTTGTCAACAACTCGCAGCTTATCATCCACCTTTCCCAGAGGCAGATGCAGAGAAATCAGGCGAGGAGGCTACGGCAGCGCGGTGAGGGCCTGAAGTCTGAGAATGGCACAGACCTGTCAGAAAGCACGGGACCCAGCGCCAAGGACATCACAGTGGCAATGGGTCATGTTGATGTTGTGGAACGGCGATTCTGGGCCCGGGAAACAAGCACGGACTGGTGGGACCGCATAGTGCTGCAGGTCTGGGATGAATCACAGTGGCTGCGAAACTTTTGCATGCGGAAGGGGACTTTCATGGAACTTTGTGAGTTGCTGTCCCCTGCCCTGAAGCGCAATGACACCCGGATGCGAGCAGCCCTGACTGTCCAGAAGCGAGTAGCCATAGCCCTCTGGAAGCTTGCAACGCCAGACAGCTACCGGTCAGTCGCGAACCACTTTGGCGTGGGCAAATCTACCGTGGGGGTTGTTGTCATGCAAGTAGCCAACGCAATCATTGAGGTACTGCTCTCAAAGGTAGTGACCCTGGGAAACGCGCAGGTCATCATAGATGGCTTCACCGCGATGGGATTCCCAAACTGCGGTGGGGCTATAGATGGAACTCACATCCCTATCCTGGGACCGGACCACCAGAGCAGCCAGTACATTAACCAAAAGGGCTACTTTTCAATGGTGCTGCAAGCACTGGTGGACCATAGGGGACGTTTTACAAACATCAATGTCGGATGGCCGGGCAAGGTTCATGACGCTCGTGTTTTCAGGAACTCAGGTCTGTTTAGATGGCTGCAGGAAGGTATTTACTTCCCGGACCACAAAGTAACTCTTGGGGATGTGGAGATGCCTATAGTCATCCTCGGGGACCCAGCCTACCCGCTAATGCCCTGGCTCATGAAGCCCTATACTGGCGCCCTGGACACTGAAAAAGAACTCTTCAACTACCGGCTGAGCAAGTGCAGAATGGTGGTGGAGTGTGCTTTTGGCCGTCTCAAGGGGAGATGGAGAAGCTTACTGACTCGCTGTGATCTCAGCAAAACCAATATCCCCATTGTTATTGCAGCTTGCTGTGTGCTCCACAATCTCTGTGAGAGCAAGGGGGAGACCTTTATGGCGGGGTGGGAGGTTGAGGCAAATAGCCTGGCTGCTGATTACGCCCAGCCAGACAGCCGGGCGATTAGAAGAGCCCAGCGGGACGCGCTGTGCATCCGGGAGGCTTTGAAAGCTAGGTTCCTGAGTGAGCAGGGTAACCTCTGACTTTTCAGTTTGTGTACAGAGAAGCTGAACCTGCCCCCGTTTCTTTACCCACTAAATGTTCAGTATCCTCTCCAGTTACATACCCCGTTCCCCCCCTTCCAACACACGTTTAAAAATAAAATCACTTGAATTTTGTTAATGAACATCGTTTTCTTTATTACTGTTTTCGCGGGAAAGTGTTGAACCTGGGACGCAGACTGTGGTGGGGAGCGGGTGTAGTGTAGTGATGCAAATGACGCTTCTAAACTCCAGGAATGACAGGCTCCGCAGTGGTGGACTGGTTGTTTCAACGGAGCCTGCCACCCCTCCTGTTCGGGACTCTGTGTGTGTGTGGGCTATGTGACTTTGTGGCAGGGGGAGGACGGTTACAGATCCCCTGCTGCGTGGCTCTGTGATCCAGGATAAGGACCGCTGCATAAGATCAGTAACGGGAAGGAAAGGACTTGTCAAATTTTGGGGAATGAGAGCCTTCTAGTACTAGAGCAGTCTGAAGGGGTGGAGTGAGAGTTTTCACGGACTCTGCCGCCCCTCCTTCTTTGGACTTTGGGTGAGGGGGGTATGGGACTTGGTGGGGGGGGAGGGCGGTTACAGATAGACTGCAGCGGGGCTCTGTCCTCCTGCCTCCGGTCCTGCAGAACATCCACAAGGCGCCGGAGCGTGTCCGTTTGCTCCCTCATTAGTCCAAGCAGCGTTTGAGTCGCCTGCTGGTCTTCCTGCCGCCACCTCTCCTCCCGTTCCATGTGTGATCGGTGCATTTGGGACAAGTTATCCCTCCACTGGGTCTGCTGGGCTGCCTG
Source organism: Emys orbicularis (assembly GCF_028017835.1). Taxonomy (NCBI): domain Eukaryota; kingdom Metazoa; phylum Chordata; order Testudines; family Emydidae; genus Emys; species Emys orbicularis. Next base: position 103,069,645 of record NC_088686.1, on the reverse strand, counting down.
GGCTCGGGAGCAGCCCATAAGTTCCGTGAACATGTCCTCCCGTGTCCTCTTCTTCCTACGCCTAATCTGCGCTAGCCTCTGGGAGTGTGATGCCAGGCTAGGTCGGGAGACAGTCGCAGCTGTGGGAATGGGAAAAAGGGAGTGAATTCCTCAGAAAGATAAATTTAGTTGTGAACAAAGAACATAGTCTTTCTCTGTGAACAAGACCATGCACAGCACCTATCACATGCGCACTCAGGACAAGGTCGAATTTTCGGCCTTCGCATTCAGTGCCTGGGGTCTTGCAGTGCAGATCAGAGAAGCGGGGCAGGACACCGGAATTTGTGTAGCAGGCCGACATGGTAAGCCGTAGACTTGTGGCTGCTTAAAACTTTAATAGTAGCACTGGCCTCCTTTCACACTGAAAGCAATGCCAGTCCCTGCTGCCAGCAATCCGGCAAGCATGAACTCTGCCCCTGTCCCACCCCCTCGCAGCTGTCCCAGGGAAAGATCCCTGTATGCTGCCCCTCTCCCGCCTCCACCGCGTGGCTGTAAACCGCCGGTTACAGTTCTGTAAAGGAACAGGCAAGCAGTCCCAATACTAACATTCCCCTACCTAATTCAAAGCAGGTCACCATGAGCGACATCACTCTGATGAGGATTTCAGAGACGGAAAAAGAAAGGATGCTTCGGGAAAGCCTGCAAAGACCAGGGCCGTATGCCGCCATGCTCTGCAGGGCAATGATCCCGGAGTACTTGCTTGTCTCCTGGCGCGGAAATGTTTGCTACTACGGAGGACCCAATAAGGCCGCTCTCCCCAGGAACCTGATGCAAAGGCTTTCCAATTACCTCCAGGAGAGCTTCGTGGAGATGTCCATGGAGGATTTCTGCTCTATCCCCGGACATATAGATCGGATTTTACTGTAGCTGCACTGGCAGGGACTAAACAGTAGAGCGGCTTGGGCAGAACAATCGTGCTAAACCGGACATTGTTAGATTTTTTTTAGTAGTTGCACTGCCAGGGACTGAACCGTTAAGCACCTAGGGCAAAGTAATCATGCAAAACCCATTGTTAATATTGTTAATATTCCTGTTCTGTTAAAAATAAATGTTTACATGTTTAAAACACTTACTGACTGATCCTTCCCCTGATTCTGTGTCCGGGTTAACGCCTGGGGACGGTTGGTAGGGGATCTCTGTAAGGGTGATGAAGAGATCCTGGCTGTCGGGGAAATCAGCCTTGTAAGCGCTGTCGACTGCCTCGTCCTCCTCATCTTCTTCCACATCTTCCCCGTCCGCTAACATGTCCGAGGAAGCGGCCGTCGACAATATCCCATCCTCAGAGTCCACGGTCAGTGGTGGGGTAGTGGTGGCGGCCGCACCTAGGATGGAATGCAGTGCCTCGTAGAAACGGGATGTCTGGGGCTGGGATCCGGAGCGTCCGTTTGCCTCTTTGGTCTTCTGGTAGCCTTGTCTCAGCTCCTTGATTTTCACGCGGCACTGCGTTGCATCCCGGCTGTATCCTCTCTCTGCCATGGCTTTAGAGATCTTCTCATAGATCTTTGCATTCCGTCTTTTGGAGTGCAGCTCGGAAAGCACGGACTCATCGCCCCACACAGCGATCAGATCCAAGACTTCCCGATCAGTCCATGCTGGGGCCCTCTTTCTATTCTGAGATTGCACGGCCATCTCTGCTGGAGAGCTCTGCATCGTTGCCAGTGCTGCTGAGCTCGCCACGATGTCCAAACAGGAAATGAGATTCAAACTGCCCAGACAGGAAAAGGAATTCAAATTTTCCCGGGGCTTTTCCTGTGTGGCTGGTCAGAGCATCCGAGCTCAGACTGCTGTCCAGAGCGTCAACAGAGTGGTGCACTGTGGGATAGCTCCCGGAGCTATTAGCGTCGATTTCCATCCACACCTAGCCTAATTCGACATGGCCATATCGAATTTAGCGCTACTCCCCTCGTTGGGGAGGAGTACAGAAGTCGAATTTAAGAGACCTCTATGTCGAACTAAATAGCTTCATGGTGTGGACGGGTGCAGAGTTAATTCGATGTAACGGCGCTAAATTCGACATAAACTCCTAGTGTAGACCAGGCCTCAGTCCCCTTTGAAAATCACAGTCTGGATGAATAAACGTTCGTGCTAAAATTCATGAAACTTTCAGGATTCCAAACATGTTCACAAATACCCAGCAGTTGCCCACATATCCAGGAATCATAGCAGAAAAAAACAGTGCTTTTATTCATGAACGTATTCACAAATAAATTATTTACTGTTTGGCCAGTTCTAGTTGTGATGACAAGCCATGAGCATACAATGTGAAATTAATTGGATATATCAGTCCAGTTCATATTAGACTGGTATTCAAAGCGATACATATTTAATGAATTTATACTACAGGATATGTTTAACACAGTGGGCCATTTACATTTACTTTAGTGGGGCTACACTAGTGTTACTGAGAGCAGAAGAGAGAACAGAGGTTCTGTAGATTAAAGCACTAGACTGGGACTCAAAAATTCTGGGTTCAATTCCTGGCTCTGCCACTGGTTCCCTGTGTGACATGGGGCAATCCACAATCACTCTGTAATTTGGTTTCTCATCTGTAAAATGGGGATAATAAATGCTTTGTCTGTCTTGTCTATTTAGGTTTTAAACCCTTCTGTCTTTTAAGATGTGTTAATATGGCGCATTGCACAATGGAGCCCTGATCTTGATTGGGGCCTCTAGGTACTACAATAATACAAATAATAATTTAGTTAATATTGCTGAAAAAACTATGGTAAAATATCAGATTAGTACTGGGTCACAATTTCTGCAGTATAAAAATGTATAGAATCCTATTCTTATCTGTTACGGCTTGTTTTCAAAACTTCTGCCATTTGAAGAAGCCCTCAACACCTCCCAGTAAAAAAGCTAATTCAAAAGCCACATAGTTGCAGGAAATACAATGCTAGAAAACAGAGTCATGGCAAAACTAGTGATAAAATTATCAAGCAAAATGCTGCTATAGTGAAATTCAGCCATACATCTAGCCAGCTTTACAGCTACAATACACATTTGCTGCATATAAAAATTCTTCATTCAGTTCTGACAGTAGGCATTAGTCCATTTCTTTGAGAACCAAACCCCTTATCTGTATGCAGACTGCTTTTGTTCAGAGCCTTTCTTCATGTTCTCCCTCTCTTCTTAATTAACAGAAAACAGTTATGAATATTAAAGAACAAATTAACAACAGTGTAAATAATTTCTGGGTGTTTGTAGATTCCATATTTAGTTTTTAATTAACCCCCGCTGGTTTCAAAAGGCTGTTTAGGAGATAGATATCCTTTTAAAATTCTCCTTGTGTTTTTTTTTAAAGGTAACAGTGAAAAACGGCAACTTGGTATTGCAGACACCAGCATCATATTTAGGGCAACATTCGGGCTTTGCTTCTTAGCTCAACTTGTAATGCAGTTTCAACAATGAAAGTCATGTAATGCCACCATCAGCTAAATAACGTGGTGTTAGGATTCTGTGTTCTAAAATCTACAATATAGTTATGGTAATGTTACAGGCCATTTTCTATCTTTAGTTACATGCATGCAGCCATTTTGATATCAGTGGGGTTAAATAGGAACATAGCGATTGCCAGACTGGATCAGGCAAGAGGTCCGTCTGGTCCAGTATCCTGTCTCTGACATTGACCACTATCAGAGGAAGGTACTAGAAACCTTGCAGTAGGCTGTCATAGAATAACCTATCACCAGGTAAGTTTCCTCATAACCCCCTAATAGCCCTGAAGCATGAGGTTTTATTTACCTTCCAGAGCTCTTGGGTTTTGTTTTGATCATCACAACAACTTTAGATTTCCTGGTTAACCATATAAACTTCCAATTCCTTTTCTGAATCTTGATAATCTTTCAGCTTCAGTGATACCTTGTGGCAATGAGTTCCACAGGCTAATTGCCCTTAGCAGAAAAAAGTGTTTCCTTTATCAGTTTTAAATGTGTTGCTTTTTGGTCTCATGGCATTCATTACAGGTAAAATTGAGGTAAGTGTTTGTGCTCCAAACAGGGCCAGCTCCAGGGTTTTGGCCGCCCCAAAAAAAAAAAAAAAAAAATCCGTGATCGCGATCTGCGGCAGCAATTCGGCGGAAGGTCCTTCGCTCGGAGCGGGAGTGAGGGACCGTCCGCCGAATTGCCGCCGAATAGCTGGACCTGCCGCCCCTCTCCGGAGTGGCCGCCCCAAGCACCTGCTTGCCAAGCTGGTGCCTGGAGCCAGCCCTGGCTCCAAAGCAAATCAGTACCACACAAAGTGGTATATGTGTGTGTACCATAAGAAAGAGCAATTTATGGCTCGTCTATACCTTTTAAAAATAAAGAGAAACAATTGGGACCTCTCCTGCCATCGATCTGTGCACACGTCCTGCTGAGTTCAACAGGAGTTGTACGTGTGAAACAATGACAGGATAGATGCTCTTAGGAATCTAATTTAAAGATGCCTCAGGAAAGCTTTAAATTGCATTTCCCAGTGAGCAGAATGGGGCATATCATCCTCTCCTCTGTGCATAACACCCATTAGCGTTAATTTGAATTATCCATGTTCACTGAAAGGAGAACGTGACCTGGTGCAAGCTAGAGGAATTTCTTGGATTCCCACTAATGCCACATATTCCCTCCGCTTTCCCACACAACCACCGTGGGTACATGTTCTTGAGAGACACAACATGCACTGCAGCAATACTCATCCCGACTACAACACACAAAAAGGCCACTTCTCCTCTGTATGTCAAAGGCAATTCTAAGGGATCAGAAATGGATACTCTGGATATTCTAAAATCCTTAAACTGAAAAGGGTAGTTTGCTGCCTCTTTGCTGTAACTAAAAAAGCAACGGTGCCATCCCATGAATTGTATGACTCAGATCACATGGAGGAAAATACATTTTATAGTCTTTAAAACATTATTTTATAACTGTACATCTTGAGCCCCTACTTAGACAAAACTTGCTTTGCAATATGCACTATTAAGTCAGTGGCAGCTCTGCCTGAGTAAGGACTGCAGGGCTCAGTCCACCATTAGCATTTGTCTTTGGGGAGCCATTTCTAACCCCCTCCCTTGCTTTACTCTAGTTCTTGATCCTCCAGAAGAGAGCCCTAGTGAAGCTTCATTTTGTTTTATCCTAAGAATATATTAATGTTACAATGAAAATGGAAAGGCAGTTGTACAGTTAATTTACCAATAGTGATACAAATGAACTGAAATAGCTACTAACCCAATTGCATGGGTTCCCAAGGCCTAACATCAGTAGAACCACAATGGTTTCACTGTGGGGGTGGAATAGCGGGAGGTAATATCCTGTACACTGCAGAGCGACACTTCATTGTGGCTTTCTCCCTGGATCCACAGAGGGGAGCTGGGAGCAGAGCAGGAGCATGACACAGTGAGTTCAGGAGCTATGCACATCCACCGAACTAATGCCCGCACAGAGAGGCTGAGGCATTACTATAGCTCATGGACAACAATAAGTGGCTACGCGGCAGAGGCAAAGCTGTCCTCAGACCTGCCACTGGGTGGGCGGAAAGGAGTCCATTCCCGTCAGGGCTTACATAGATCTCCCACGTAAGGCTCATTTACTCATGCTTGAGGGGTTGGAGGAAGGGGAGTGGCCAGTATATGGTCCACTGTGTGGGGAAAGTACCATAATTGAGCAGTAGGTGCTGCTGGTGCCTCTTTGCACTACAGCGCCCCAGTGCAGGAAAGAGATACCAGTTTAGAACACTCCAGGAAAGAAAAGGACTCCGATCCCCAGAAGAATGTTATCTCAGGATCTCCTGCGCAAGACTGCCAGAACGAGCAGGAGTTTTGCTATGTGGGTACACGCCCACTAGTGACAGGGACATGTATGTTTCCTTGTGCAAAAAAAGAGCACAAGGGGTTTACTAATGTAGAAATACTTTTAGAGATCAGGGGCCATTGAAGTCATTAGAGTAACACCAATTTATGTCAGCTGGGGATCTGGCCCCAGTGGGCCTGATATTGCATACCAGCATCAGAAGGAGATAGGAATGGGGCCAGAATAGGGTGACCAGACAGCAAATGTGGGGGGTGGGGATAATAGGAGCCTATATAAGAAAAAGACCCAAAAATCGGGACTGTCCCTATAAAATCGGGACATCTGGTCACCCTAGGCCAGAAACATGGTAGCAAAACATCTAGTACGGCCTCTGATGTCATAAAACCAGCAATGTGATCTGAACTAGCGTGGCCGTTGCCATGGCCAGTCCCTCAACCCACCTTACTGCTGCTTACGTGGGTTGAGAGAATTCCTGGACTGGTGCTCCTAATAGCATGTCTGGCAAGGGACAGGTAGCAAATGTTCTCTACTCACATCTGTTAAGTTACCTTTCTACACAAGCTGGTTTTCATGTTAACTAGGCCATTAGCAATCTGCAGTTCCTACATATTACAAGTGAATCCTGCCTCAGGAAGCATTAGCTTACACTGAGTTTTTAATGTAACATCCGCAGGGTTGGAGAAGGATTATATGGCATGAATATTTCCCCACACGACTCCACCTACTTCCCCTACTAATCACACCCCCCAAGTCTCTCTTCTGCAGAAATCTGGGAGAACAGACGTGCTTCTGCCTTCATGGGGCAGCCTCCTCTGTGTGTTTTTTTGAGCCTGTTTTTGTGGTATCTTGAACAACACTCCCTCGCTGCATGGTGTATGAGACAGAAGATTATGTGGGGAACAGCTAAAAATAACACTGATCAATTAGCGAAAGGGCATCTTCATGACTAAAAGCATTAAATTCAATTTGCTATTCATTACAGAGTCATTTTGGGTACGTCTATATGGGGATAAAAGCCTCGCAGCATGGCTTTGGCTGGCCCGGTCAGCTGACTCGGGCTCACAGGGCCCAGGCTGTGGGGCTAAAAATCTCTGTGTAGACACTCAGGCTCGGGCTGGAGCTCAAGTTCTGTTCAGCACTGGAGTCCCAGCCCTGCAAGGCTGAGTCAGCCGCAGGTGTTTGATCTCTGTGTAGACATACCTATTGTTCAATACTCGAACACTTCACACAGGTGCTAAGTATTTTTGAAGATATTCACAAATCCTGAAAGCTTCGTGAATTTTAGCACAAATGATAATAAGTTAAAAAATTGATACCAGATGCTTATTATTTAAACTATTTCAGTCATCCAATCAGGGAGCAGAAATAATACCTCGTGACTTAGGGACCATCCATACAACATGAATTACACATAGTGAACATTTCACAAATAACCGGAATGTTGGGCTGATTCTCAGCTGGTGTAAATCAGCATGGCTCCATTGGATCTGGCCTTGTGTGTCCAAACTATTCTGCAACTGCTACCAATAATGGCTATATCTGAGGAGAATCAGGATCAGCTCACATTTGACCAGCGAGCTCCAAAAACGGGCTAAATTCTCAAAGAATATAATTGTAAACCATTAGTTCAACCCAGCACGAGCTTAGAGCAACAATCTTTTCATCTGTTCACTTGTTCATTGTGGAGAACACTTATAAAGGAGGCATTTATAGAAATTAATGTGACATAGGCACTAAGAAGAAAAAAGCCAAATTTGATGTAAATAGGCATCTGCAAACATTTCACAAAAGAGTCTCTAATGAAATCCTTGGAGAGCCTGTGTAATCTTTAGTTCAACAATTCAACTTTAGGTTCTTTTCTTTTTTCCTTTTTCTTTTTTTCCCCTTTTTCAGATGTTCCCCAAGGTGTCTGTGCTAGGAAATATCTTTATGGTTAGACAAGTTCAAATACAACTTAAAGAAAAAGTGTTTTTTATGTCACTTTTACAAGTTGAGGTCAGTACCTTACTGTTCAGTGAAGTCCCCAGCAGATAAAGCACAGGAGAAAGTCAGGGACAAGGCAAAACAAAGGAAGAGAGTTATGTTAAATTGTTAGCAGACCCCAATCTAGTTTAAACTGTGTTTTGTTATTTGAAAATAAATGTTTCCTGACACCCTCCTCCACTCCTTGTCAGCTTCTCACACAATTGCCACACGTCCTCACCATGTGTGGTACAACCTTCCTGAGCTCATCTCCATAGCCGTATTTACCTTAAGACTTGCTTCTGCCTTTGGTTTTTGCCCACTGATCACTTCTTGGGCTGCTGCTCCTTTTATTTCTAAGCAAGAAAGCAAGTACAAAATAGAACTGTAGCTACTAGAAGTGGATATGACCTATTAGATCATCTAATCCAGCTCCATGCAGGATTGTTCCCTACATTATGTTTTCAGTTGCTATGGCCAGTCTAGTTTTAAATTACCATCCTCATGGGGCTCCCATTGCTTCCCTTGGGAGGCCATTTCATACTCTGATAAAGCTAAGTATACAATTTTCTCCCAAATAAGTACAGTATTTTCCCACGCTCCTGTAATTTTAAGAACTATCTCATCGTAAACAGGCTGGCATTTTCAAAGAGGCATAAGGGAGTTAGGCACCCAAAGTCCAAACTCCTTTGAAAATCCTATCCGTGATTCACAGCTCAGGTCCAGGCACTGTTGAAAGGTTGCCTTAAACTGTAGCACTGCAAGTGCAGTCCATCCATTGTACTGAGTACTCCTCTCCTCCATTATTGCTCCTAAACTCTCCTGTCCTTTTAATTAAACAGTAGTGCCCTATGTGTTTGGTGCCTTTGAATTTGATGGGGTTTCCATTCATTAAGAGCAATAAAAGAACCACTTCTAATTCATAAAATTATAGTAAGTGACAGAAATACCCACTTTTTCTAATGTAAGCATCTGCCCAGCTGAATGTTTTCACTGTGCAGTTGGGAATCACCCATCACAGTACATTAATATTGTATTAGAGGATGTAGATCACTTTTTCGTTCTTAATTGGTACTTAAAAATTTTCCTCTAGTGAAAATACTGATTGATTTTATGTTTAAATGAACTCGTTCACTGCAACTGCAAATATCCTGCATACAAAGTACTTTAAACTAACAAATGTCACGATAAAAAATTGATAGACCTTACCTGGGGAAAAAAATGCTATTAAAATTAGCTTTATGCCGATTTCACATCTGTATTCAGAGATACTACAAATAATTGTAGGACATATGTAAGGAACCTTGAAATAAGTCTGCACAACTGTGCTGCATTTTTCAGTGTTCAACCCTGAAAGATTGAAAGTCATGACTCAGAACCCAAAAAATCACGAGATTATTAAGAATAATAAATACTGTGTTCTTAGAATCATACAAATGGAGGGCTGGAAAGGACGTTGAGAAATCATCTAGTCCAGCCTCTTGTGCTGAGGCAGAACCAAGTATACGTAGACCATCCCTGACAGGTCTTTGTATAACCTACTTTTAATAACCCCCAATAATGGGGATTACACAACCTCCCGTGGTAACCTATTCCAGAACTTAACTACCCTTATAGTTAGAAAGCTTTTCCTAATATCTAACCTAAATCTCTCTTCCCGCTGATTAAGGCCATTACTTCTTGTCCTATCTTCAGTGGACAAGGAGAACAATTGCTCACCGTCCTCTTTGAAACAGCCCTTAAGACATTTGTAGACTGTTATCAAGTCCTCCCCTCAGTCTTCTTTTCTCAAGACTAAACATGCTCAGTTTTTTTCATCTTTTCTCATAGGTCAAGTTTTCGAAACCTTTTATCATTTTTTGCTGCTCTCCTCTGGACTATCTCCAATTTGTATTCTTTTTATTTGCCTTGTGGTTTCTGAACCTTTTTGGTTTTTATGTTTTCAGACTTTTCTCTGCAACCATGATAGCTAGAAACTATTTCTTTTTTAAAACGAGATTCTCGAATAATCACACAACTCCAGGAGCTGGAGCTTTAAGAAAAACAACAAAAATCACAAGGATTGTGATAAAACTCACAAGAGTTTTCTAAGCTATGCATGTTGACTCACTGATGTGTTGTCCACCACTTTTAGAAAAAATACTCAAAAATGTGACATTGGAGTATTATTTTCCTCAGTAATCTTTTTCATTGTTTAGGCTTCCTTGCATTCTCTTACCCCTCAATGTAGTATGATGCATGCAACTGTAGAAAGCAGATGAGGTTTCAGGTGGAACATATGTTGGTGTGGGATTGGAGGCTCAGAAATGCAAAGCTGGGGTTTGCTCCAAGGAGCAAGTTGGTGACAAATAGTCTCAGCATATAACTCTGGTTTCTCACTTTCATAGATTTATAGAGATGAAGATTACAAGAGACATTATGATCACATAGTCTAACCTCTTGCATAACCCAGGCCGTAGAACATCACCCAGTAATGTTTGCATCAAGCCCATAGCTTAATGTTACTATGACTTAAGCTTAATAAAGCCCTGTTTCTCACAAATTTGCCTGCTTGCTGAATCACTTATTGCTAATGAAACACTGACCCCCTGGACTCATTGGAGTCTGTACTGGTGAAGGAATTAATGCTTAATGTTTGGTCTTTGGGTCTTTTCTTTTCCTTAGATACACTTCCCAGTTTGTCTGTGACCCTTTGCACCCTTATCACTGACCAAAACAGTGTGTTCCCAGCCCTAGAAAGCGATCAAGTATTGGACACCTTTGCTTCCCATTTTATAAATAAGTTAACAAAGAAGTGGCACGAGATCACTGAAATCAAAATGGGGAATGGAACCAGGGTCTCCAACATGGAAAGCCCAGGTCTTAGCTATTCAGCTCCACTGCCTGAAAGCATCAAATATGTGTTTTTGGTTCTCGAATTGCTAACCACTACACGAAACCAGAGCCAGGGCCGGCTCCAGGCATCAGCGCAGGAAGCAGGTGCTTGGGGCGGCCAATGGAAAGGGGCAGCACATCCGGGTCTTCGGCAGCAATTCGGCGGCGGGTCCCTCAGTCCCTCTCGGAGGGAAGGACCCGCCGCCGAATTGCTGCCGAAGAATGAAGCGGCGCGGTAGAGCTGCCGCCGAAGTGCCGCCGATTGCAGCTTTATCTTTTTTTTTTCTCTCTTCGCCGCTTGGGGCGGCAAAAAAGCTGGAGCTGGCCCTGACCAGAGCCAGCAATAGGAGCCCAGAGTCCTGATCACAAATATTCTACTGATGACTACCAAATACTTGTGTAACCCCCTGGCAAAGCATGTGTCACGTCCCCTCCGGCAGATGGTCCACACGCAGCACAACAGCTATTCCCATCTCTGAAGTGTTGGGGTGTGAAGTGGGGAACTGCAAAGACATGATTCAAATCTTGCAGCAGAACCTTGGAGGGGAACTTTGTAGTCCAATGAGGTTTGCATTTGTTTTGGTTTTATTGGTTGTTTTTTGGATTCTTTAAAAATCTGTGTCTGTCGGGACCTGGACAGGTTGGGTTGCCAGAAGCTGTGGATTTTGGGGAGCTGAGTTGCAGCAGGCACAAACGAGCCCGTTTCATGCTAGAAGCAGGTAGTGGGCAGGTGCACCATAAACCTGGGAGCATCATACTGTTCACCCCTCATGTTTTAACAGCATTACCCTGGGCAATGGGAAACAGAGATGTGCCCACTGCTGAGGCTGCGAGCGAGTCCCTGAGATACTTATAAGGGCTTGTCTATACTTACCGCGCTGGTTCGGCGGCAGGCAATCGAACTTCTGGGTTCGATTTATCGCGTCTTGTCTGGACGCGATAAATCGAACCCAGAAGTGCTCGCCGTCGACTCCGGTAATCCTGCTCGGCGCGAGGAGTACGCGGAGTCGACGGGGGAGCCTGCCTGCCGCGTCTGGACCGCGGTAAGTTCGAACTAAGGTACGTCGACTTCAGCTAGGTTATTCACGTAGCTGAAGTTGCGTACCTTAGTTCGAATTGGGGGGTTAGTATAGACCAGGCCTTAGCATTGGAAGGGAGACAGTGATTGGGGGCGGGGAGGTCTCTGGGGATTTAATAAATAAATAAAGGTCATAGTGAACTCATCTGGTAACCCTTTGAAATCAGAGGAAAGATTCCCAATCACTTCAAAGGGCTTTGGATCAATCCCTAAGTGACTGCCTAGGAAGGAGTACTGCGGAAAGGGATCTGGGCGTCATAGTGGATCACAAGCTAAATATGAGTCAACAGTGTAACACTGTTGCAAGAAAACCAAACATCATTCTGTGATGTATTAGCAGGAGTGTTGTAAGCAAGACACGAGAAGTAATTCTTCCGCTTTACTCCACTTCGATTAGGTCTCAACTGGAGTATTGTGTCCAGTTCTGGGTGCCACATTTCAGGAAAGATGTGGACAAATTGGAGAAAGTCCAGAGAAGAGCAACAAAAATGATTAAAGGTTTAGAAATGACCTATGAGGGAAGATTGAAAAAATTGGGTTTGTTTAGTCTGAAGAAGAGAAGACTGAGAGGGGACCTGATAACAGTTTTCAAGTACATAAAAGGTTGTTACAAGGAGGAAGGAGAAAAATTGTTCTTAACTTCTGAGGATAGGACAAGAAGCAATGGGCTTAAATTGCAGCAAGGGCGGTTAAGTTGGACATTAGGAAAAACTTCCTAACTGTCAGAGTGGTTAAGCACTGGAATAAATTGCCTAGGGAGGTGGTAGAATCTCCATCATTGGGGATTTTTAAGAGCAGGTTGGACAAACACCTGTCAGGGATGATCAAATTCTTAGTCCTGCCATGAATGCAGGGGACTGGACTAGATGACCTCTCGAGGTCCCTTCCAGTTCTATGATTCTATGCAACCAAGTGAGTGGTAAATAACCACCAAAAGCATAAGTAGCAGAAAAAAAATTGAGATTAGTTTTGCCTTATAAACAAAGCTATGAAGACCCTGAACATGTGAAGAAAGCAAAAGAAAGCAAAAAAGCAAAAGGTTTTCAGGATTAGAAAACGAGGGACCTGTGAGGAGGTGGTGAGAAAGCTGGACCTGGCTTTCATATCAAGAGAAAGTTAATAGGCTGCTTGTGTCCTGCACCCAGGTAGCCTCTGTCTCAGGGTTACCATTTCATCCCTGCCAGCCTCTTGTGCCAAAACAACGGCAGAACATCCATTTACATGAATGTACATAACATGACATTAATTTATACACACTTACATGCACTGCTGGCTGCTGGAGCCTTGGGATGGGATAGAGAGCCAAAAGCACAAACACCAGTTCATGCCAATACTTCCCACCCCTCTCCACAGCACAGACATAAATAAGCACTAACCCACCAGATACATAACTATGGCCCCACCCCCTCACCAAATCAGTATGTACGGAAATAACGTCCTGCTTTGTCAACAGACACATGAAGAATGTGTTTCATGTGGACAGATGGACATTCTTAGCAGACCTGTGGCAGGAGCTGAAAACACTCTTCAGAAAACCCTTAGAAGTGGCAGGTCAGCCATAACAAAGCACTAGGAGGCTTTGCTGTGGGAACTCACAGGAGAACCTTTTTATAAGGACTACAACTAACAAATGAACACATTTGCACACCAGGACCACACAATGGAAACGCTATGTTTCTATTTCAATAGGGGGAGGAACTGAGTGTGTTTGGGGGCATTTACAGTGGGTCAACCCAGGACAAATTCCACACTGGACAGGAGCAGAGAGGTGCACCTGTCCATACACTGTGTGGCATAGAAGGCCCTGAAGCCTGCGTTGGCTAAGGCAAGGAATTCTCAGCTCCCTGTTGTGCTTCAGTGCTGTTTCCCTGAGGCAAAGCTATTGTACCTTTTGTCTTTGCGCTAGTTTTCAGGACTTGGCCTCTGGAATTTATTTGCTGATATTTGAAATCCATGTTAGTGGAAGCAGGTATCCAAATCCTGGCCAGATGCCAATGTGGGGGCTGTATTTTAGGTGTTCTTGCTGAATACCACGAAGCCAGCGCACCTCTAGTATTTTATTCTCTAAAGAAGACAGGAACAGAAGGGGAGAGGAAGAGGCTGGAAAGGACAAGGGCTGAAGGGTCTAAAACCATTAGAGAACATCCCCCACCCCCTACTGAATCTGGAACTGAACCCATTATTCCTGGGGCAGGGAACATCAGGAAGAGCAAGGATGGTCTCATAGGTAAGGCAGTTAGAATGCTGCCCTGGAGAACTGGATTCTATCCCTGTCTCTGCCTGGGTTCCTATGTGATGCTAGTCAAGTCACTTACACTATACTTTCTACAGGTGGCCAACTGGCGTGTCTCTTAGTTTCTGAGTACTCAATTTGAGACTCCTGGGGTCTGATCTGCAGAAGTGCTGAGCACTGACAGCGGCAACTGAGGTCAATGGGAGCTTTGCGCTGAACATATGAAGTGCTATAAAATGCAAAGCATTCTGAAAAAACAGGCCCTAAACTCCTCAAATTGGGCACCAAAAATTAGTGGACACATTTGAAAATTTTTGACTTTAATCTCTGTGCATCAGTTCCTCATGTGTAAAAAAGGAATAATACCACTTCACCTCACAGGTAAGTTGTGAAGATAATTTCTTTAATGTATGTAAAACACTAAGAGACAAGAGCATCGTAGAAAAGCAGGTGAGGACATTAATAATTCTGTATTCAGTGCAGGGTTGGGACGATGTGCAGCAAAAATGGCATGGGACACACACATTGGATGATGAAAAAATATACATTGACTAACAACCCAGTTAGCACCATCCATTGTGTGCACTGAATAAGACAGGAGTCCTGTGGAAAAAATAGTATATGTAAATTAAAATCTGTATCACAGTGCATATGCACAAAAGGGGGCAAATTAAGATTGCACAGGCAACCTTAATTCAGGCATTTCCTAACTTTTGAGTGCTTGATTTTGCAACCCTAATATTCTTTTAACGTCGTTTCTTTGGATGTAACATTAGTAGGGCCCTATCCAAATTCATGACCATGAAAAACAGTTCACGGACCGTGAAATCTGGTCATCTCCCATGAAATCTGGTCTTTTGTGTGCTTTTACCCTATACTATACAGATTTCATGGGGGAGACCAGGTTTCTCAAATTGGAGGTCCTGACCCAAAAGGCAGTTGCAGGGGGATCACAAGGTTATTGGGGGGGGGGTGTCACAGTATTGCCAGCCTTATTTCCATGCTGCCTTCAGAGCTGGGCACCCAGAGAGTGGCGGCTGTTGGCCAGGAGCAGAGCTATGAAGGCAGCACCAAAGTAAGGGTGGCAATACCATACCATGCCACCCTTACTTCTGTGCTGCTGCCTGCAGAACTGGGCAGCTGGAAAGTGGTGGCTGTGACTGAGGGCCCAGCTCTGCAGGCAGCAGTGCAGAAGTAAGGGTGGCAATACCATACCATGCCATCCTTACTTCTGCGCGGCTGCTGGCAGCAGCTCTGCCTTCAGAGCTGGACTCCTGGCCAGCAGCCGCTGCTCTCCAGCTGCCCAGTTCTGAAGGCAGCGCCGCCACCAGCAGCAACACAGAAGTAAGGGTAGCAGTACCGCAACCATCCCCCACAATCTCCCACACACACAACTCCTTTGGGGTCAGGACCCCTAAAATTACAACACCATGAAATTTCAGATTTAAATAGCTGAAATCATGACATTTACGATTTTTAAAATCTTATGACCGTGAAATTGACCAAAACAGACTGTGAATTTGGTAGGACCCTAAACATTAGAGAAGACAAAGTTAATGTGTGTCTTGCACTTGAAGTGGTGGGTTTGGAGGGTTGTGAAGATTTAATGTAGTATTTCTTTGAGGTCCACAGGACAGATAAGTGCAAGGTCAAAAACTATGATCATTAACCTATTGTTAACCTATTAACTTTGTTATATATTTACTATGAACTAAACCAGTATAACTGTAACATGGAATTTTATTAAATGAATAACTTGCACAATAAAATTAATGGCCTTTCTCCACAGCTTGCAGCTCTATTTCCCAACTTTGTGTATCCTATTCCATGTCTGGTTAAGGAGAGTCAAACATATATAAATACAATGGTCTACATTTTCTAAAGTGACGTGTGATTTTGGGAGCCCAATTTGAGACACCTTAAAAGGCCCTGATTTTGAGAAAATACTGAGCAGACACTCTTGGAAAAATCAGGCCTCCTTAATACATTTCAAGTTGGATACCCAAAAATTGAGAGAACTAAAATCACTAGTCACCTTTGAAAATTTAAGCTATTCCATTTATATATGTTTGACGTCTTAATTCAAGTAAATATCCTTAGCTATTGCTTTTTTTTTTTTTTTTTCCATTTTCCAAAAATTGATTTTGTTTTTAATGGAGCTGAAATTAACATGGCTCTTTGTTTTTTATACTTGTTTGTTCATCAGCATTGTTGATTATTTCACACGGCCACAACTCAGGAGAGGAGGTTTGCAAGTCAATTAACGCTGCTGTAGAGCAGAGCCCAGGGGAGAAGCTCACATATGGCAAGATATGATGTGCAATTTGCTATTTTTTAATTTCTCAGTCAGAGAATGCTGGCCTGTTTAATATTTAGAAGCCAGAGGACATTCCTGATCACATTAGGATGTTTTTAAGGTAGGTCAAATTTGGAATTTCAGTAATTTGATATTATTTCAAGTTTATAAATGCCTTATGTGCCAAATATCTTAACTTCTTGAACATATACAGCAGTGAGATTTAAAAATCAAGACCTTTTTGCTATATAAAAATTTTCTTTCACTATTCATTTCCTTAACCTGAATGTTACAGCAGAAAATCAGTAGATCTAAAAATAGTACATTAAAAGACTGCCAACGTTAGGTCCAAATTTTGCCCCCAGTGACATCTGTGGAACCCATGTGGAAGCATGGGAGGGCAGAATTTGGGCCAAAGTGTTTAATGTTTATTATAAACATTTCATTATAACCTACGTTAGACATGAAAAAGTCCTGTTAGGTCATCGTGTTCAGTTCTTTCCTTCTGTTCAACTATGGTCTGCCCCATGTTAATTTTAAATATGGAAAATACCAAAATCATAGATACACCAAATAATATAGATCAGTCAATTAATAGCAGTGTGCCCTATCACCCCCTTCTCCAAGCTACGGGAGAGGATACCTCAGCAATGTTTCCTTGCTGAGTTTTTTCATTGCAGTCATTTCAGGGGGCGGAGGAGGGACACACGCAAGAACAGACCACAAACCCAGCATGCATTCTAAGGGTCAGTTGGAGGCCTGGGCCATCTATGTGGAGGCCATGTGTCTCTACCCTTATTCTGTGTCCCTAGTGTCTTTCCCTCCCTGCCCCCACCAGCACTCTGCCAACTCATCTGCAACAGAACCTGAAAAAGGGTTCTTCTGTTGACCCACCCTGTAACACACAGCTGTTGGCAGGATGGAATATTCCCTTTTCATTGTTCTGTGTCTGCTCCATTAATGTGCATTCTTCTATAGCATTACCCTTCTATGCAGAAGCTTATTCAAGTCCTCCTAATTGCCACTGACCTTCTCCACACCAACAATCTTTCTAATAAATCAGCTATTCTTTCTCCCAGACCACTAAGAAGAGTCTTTCTTCTGATCAAATTTCTTCCAGTCACTGTTTGCCATGTGTCAGGGGAAAAACCCCCCATTGATAAGTTAGGTCATTGTGACTCACTAGCAACTGACAGGAAGGGGAAGCAATGGCCCCAGGAACTGGCAGTACAAAATGGATCCACTCATCTTTACATAACAAATCTAGATTGGTAGCAGCTGAAACTCATGACCATCTAATGTCCTTGTGAAATGAGCTTGGTCTCTCAGTCTAACTCCAAAGTGTCCACATCACCACTGTTTGCTGGCAATCTCAGAAGAGGTGCCAACAACTGAATAGGACATGCAAACTGAAGTACCACATTACTGCTAGAGGTGGTCCCTACCGGTCAGGTTAGGGGCATAAATAGCAGAACGGTCTAGGGAAGCTTGGACTGTAGTTGCCCGTGCTGTCGCCTACTGTAAATAAACCAAGGACATCAGGGTTCAGAGCGGTCAATCAGGCAGTTTTTGAGCACTAAAATTCACTAAAAGTAAACAGGGAAAGGGTAACTGATTGTTCTTTTGTCTCTGACAAGTGCTTTAACTTCTCTTTATTAAAAGTTATGTGGAGACTTTTTTCCTCAGCAGTCATTTGCAATAGCTGGAACCTTGGTGCTGCTGATTTTTTACCACCTTCTCTCACTCACACAATCTCTCCTTTTCTTTGATCGTACAGAGCAATGCACAATCTTTTTCAAAACATTTCTTAGTTTTAATGCTGAGAACGTTGCAATAACTCCCTAGTGCATTCGCTGGCAGATAGTGTTGTAATTTAGACTACCCTAGTACTATGGACTACCCTGTCCATATATCTTTTTGGATAATTAGCAAACCAGATACTTAAGGAAAAGGAGTCATTTTTATTGCAATCTTTTATTTTATTAACAGACTCCCCAAATGGATACAGTGATGCTTACAGTGCTTTTGTGCTTTTTGTGCAGATTATAAACAGATGCATGATAAGCTATGCTATACTGTTATATTACATAGCATTAACATGAACGATAAATTCACTTCTAGCATACTTTTTAATTAAACTTCACTCCTATTATTAAATTCAAATTATACCAGCCAAGAATATTGGTTCAAAGTAATTTTACATCATACATGGGGCTTCCTAATAGACATTTGTTTTGATTGGGGTGGAAAGGCAAATTAATTCATTGTTCTGGTTCAGAAATCATACTTGGTGTAGATAAGTGAACAATGATGAAAGATGTGAGGTAGCCAGATCTTAGCATTCAAGCAGTTATGAAAACTGTAACTTTCCAGCTCCCTCCTACATATGTCGAGGGGGAAACAGGCTAGACACTTACGGTACGTCTCCAATGCATACTCTTTTCAGCAGTGTGTAGAGTACATAGACTACATGCCCCCGCCCAGCACAGGTATAAATAGCAGTGTAGATGGGGGGGAGCAGGGAGTGCTTAGGTGAGTAAAGACACACCTGAACCTGCTGGGTATATACTCTACATAGCTATCTACTCACCCAAGCAGTGCATCCCCCATCTACACTATTTTTAAGTGTAACTCCCATCCTGTTCCTTAATACAGATAACAATATTCCTAAGGCCAGATCATCCCAGGAGATGCATGCACATCTCCTAGCCAAGTCAACAGAAGTTGTGTGTTACTGTCCTGGGATGATCAGATTTCTGGCATCTAGATTACAGAATCATCCTGCCTGGGCTCTTTTGGTCAATTAATAGCATACTGCTACACAAGGGTGGAATAAGGCTAACCAGTGCCTGTATTCATCAACATTTTGGGACCACCAGCAGTGTCTTCCTTCTAGTTCCCACCCTCCTTCCCCTTCAGGTCATTCAGATTTCCACCCCAGTCCTACTTCCTAGACAGACTTTCCTTCCAGCCACCCCTTACTACTTGAACTTCCTCTTAAGCAAGGCAGGTCAGATCCCCCTAGCAAGCAGCTGACCAGCAGCATTCAGAGTCCTATTCAATCTCAACCTACAGCTTGGCCCTAGACTTATTGCTTTGTCCACAGCATCTCTGACCATGATGTTCAGAATCCAAGGATCCCACTGTAATCTACCACTGGTACTCCATCAAACTGGCTGAAAGTGATAGTTTTCGCATTTAACATTCAGAGAGAGACAGCGACAGAGAGAGAGAGAGATGGTAGGCCATTTTATAGTCTAAAAACTGTTTAATACAGATAGATGAGAAAGACAGGAAACAGATGGATCCTTGAACCTGTTCTGACATTTTTTATCCAATGGACATGAAGCAGGGAGGCAAAAATAATCAAACACTCATATAATATATAATGCCAGCATGTAGGTACAAATGATGCCTAACACCTGTACTCTTTTTAAATAAGCCTGAACATTATCTCAGGTAACATGTACCTGGAATCAGAGTTGGAGTTAAGTATGGACCAAATTTAAAATCCAGACAAGTGAGGAGTAGTCAACTGATCCTTTGCTAAACCGTCTGAATGTTATGAATTAGAGTAACCCATTGCAGGGGTTACCAAACA
Source organism: Emys orbicularis (assembly GCF_028017835.1). NCBI lineage: Eukaryota > Metazoa > Chordata > Testudines > Emydidae > Emys > Emys orbicularis. Next base: position 103,049,782 of record NC_088686.1, on the reverse strand, counting down.
GCAAATTTTAAATGCACGCACACACACGCGCGCGCACACAAACCCTGAGGCAGAAAGTAACATAGGGAAAGAGTACAAGAAAGTTCCACAAAAGGTGTCACTGGAGAAATGGCATTGGTTGTTTCACAAAGAGGAGGAAACAAACAATGTTGTACTTTTAATCTCCTCCAAAACCAATTAGGAAATGCTTCTCATTCCCTTAAATACTTACATACAAGATACTGTCCACGCAATCAGGAAAAAAGGCTATTTAACTGTTCTTGGTCTGTTTAAAAGGATAGTCAGTGTAAAGGCCTACTGTTAGAAAGTGAATAATAAGGGACTGTAGTAGAAAAGGAAAAGGATCCCTGCATACCATCCTCTGGATACATATTCACCAATACACAGCAAGAGCTAACACTCTGATGGAAATAAAGGAAAATAAAACATTACAGTGATTCTTAAATCTTGTCTGACCCGAAATTGAAATGATGACACTTTTCTTATAAAACATCACTCTACCAGTGCATGCTGTCGTATCAACAGTATACACACCCACCCAGATTTGGCTTTACAGTTCAAATCTGAAAAGGAAGATACTTTATGTCTTTTTATTCATGGGTTGTGAAATCTATTTACTGTATGAGACTTCCAATGTCACTTCCTCTCTCTCAGGTGAACCTTGTGGGGTAAAGAACAATGTTAAATGTTTTCAAATATATTTTGTTGCTGCTCACAAAAAGTGTAATATGCCTGAAAACAAGTATAGAATTTCACAACACAGCTTTTCAGAGGAGCAGATATACCAAGCACGCAGGTGTCCCAACATAAAAAAACGGTGAACTTTTGCTAATAAGTCAATGCAACCATTCTGTAAGGAAAATTCTTCTCTTTGGGTGTCCTGAAATCAAGCGGTCATCTGCTTGGCTCCATCATGTGCCTCACCTATTTTAAAACATTTTACATGCAAACTTTATACACCTGAAGGGGTGGCAAAATATCACCAGTCAGCCTCTTCTGAGAAAAATAAGACAAAAAAGCCTGACATTGCTCTGCACTTAATTAGGTCTAACACAGCGACAAGTAAGTTTCTGATTTATAGTAAACCTGATGTTCACAGAGCAAACTACGTGCTCAGTTCAAAGATGCTGATCATTTCATACAGAAAAAGGATTCTGCTTTGTAATTGTACATAATATTAATATTTGAAACATTCTTAAGGGTGATTGTACCTATTAAAATTGTATGTGTGGAATGAGAAATAAATGAACTGGTGTTGCATTTTTAAAGGATCAGGTTACTGTTGATTAAAGCCTTGTCTACATTAGTATTTCAAATTTCCCACTGGTGCAGTTCCATTGGTGGTAGAAACAGTGGGAGCGCTAGTGTAGACAGGCTGCCAGCAGCCACCAACATTTAAACTATTATGTCATTTAGACCAGCTCTGCATAGAGTTAGACAAGACTGTGGTTAAAATGCTGATAGATAGCTTGCATCGACTCCCCCAGCTTTGCTACCACTAGCAGCAAATTGGAAGGAAAATGTCAGCAGAGATGCAGCGCAAAAGTTAGCAGTAGCAGGAAAGGCTGAGGTGTAAGTCTGAGAGAGACACATAATATGTTGATCTGAATGTTACCATTGACTCATCTTTCATCTTGATGACATAGTGACAGGCAGGTGGTAAGGGGAAAGAATAAAAAAGCACTAGGAAAAGGGGTGTAAGGGAGAGAGACACATACCAGGATGGGGGAGCAGAGGAAGAGAGCACAGTACTGGAGGCTGGTTAAATGGATATAAGTAGGATGGAATGGGAAGCAACAGAGAGTTGAAGGACAGGGGAGAAACAGGCACAGTGGAAAAAGGGGGAAACAGAAGAAAAATGGGCAAAGTCCCTTGCAAGCTATTGAGCTCAGTGGAGCAGGTAAGCAGTGATGCAGAAAGAGCTGGGGAGAGGAAGACAGCAAGCACTCAAGATACAGAGGGGAAGGCTTGAGAAAGAAAAATAAATCTTTTAAAGAAGGAAAAATTCAACTGAGGGAAAACGTGAACACTGAAAAGAAATGAAGAAAAGACAGAAGCAAGGAACAAGGTAAAAGAATGAATGGAGCTACAGTAAGGGGTATTTGTAGTTTAAGAATAGGTTTGTCTGATCAAACTCTGGCACTTACTGATTTAATGGAGGCTTCTCCAGTCTTTGGGATCCTAACAAGGGTAGAGGCACAAGCCCTTTCCAATCCCCGCACACCAAATTGGATGCTATATTTCACCCAGAAAATCTGACAGGTAAACTTGGAAATTTTATCGGGTGTGTTTATCGGGGCTGTTATCACCTAAGCTTGCCAGGGAGAAAGGGGAGGCCAAAACCCACAATAATCTTCCCAAGGCCTGCGAGATGAACCCTCCCCAAAGCCATACCGCAAACTTGATCATTTGTTAGCACACACGTGAGAAGTGCTGCTCAAGGAGCTGCACCAGCGTTCCCCAGCCTGTAGGGGAACAGGTGCATCCCTGCAGCAAGTGCCGCTTCCTATGTGCATGGAGGTACCAGTGACCTCCTCCACTAGCACTACTGCACGTGTGCCAGCTTCCTCTTTGTGGGATAAGAAGGGGTGCCGAAACAGGAGCAGCAGTAATGCAGCTTGTAAGCCCTGTTCCCACCTGCTCTGCGACCAGGGGGCCAATATCATCTGTCTCCCCTTCCACTACTGCTAAGGAAGGCAAATACTACCTCCCACCTAAGGGAGGACAAGAAGAAGGGAAAGAACACTGGAGGACAGAGAAAGCAATAACAATTTAAAATAGGGTGACCAGATGTCCCGATTTTATAGGGACAGTCCCGATTTTGGGGGGCTTTTTCTTATATTAGCACTTATTACCCCCCACCTCCGTCCCGATTTTTCACACTTACTGTCTGGTCACCCTAATTTAAAAGAAAACCAGAACTTACATACAGGATGGAAAAAGATCGAGAGACCACTAGGAAAAGGAGAGAGAATGGACTACGAACAGATGAGATATGGCAACTGCAACAAAGCACAGCATGCCAGGACAAGGCAGAGTTTGTGTAGAGGGGGCTCAGCACTGATCCACCAAACAGGCGTGTTCAAATCAAAAAGGCTGGGAATCACTAAGCTCCACAGAATTGGGTACCTATGTAATTTCTCAGGAGAGTGGGAAGTAAATAATTCTCCTGACTTTAAAGGTAAATGTTACTTATTGTACAGTGCCAGCACTGTAAAAATGATATACTCCTTTGATGTGGGGCAGTAAATTTTCAGGTTCCCATGGTTCAAACGAGCAGCGGTGGCAGATTGTCAGCATGTCTGCTGGGCTTCTAAAAATTCTATATATGTTATAAAAGGGCTTATTTGAGCACAGAACACAGGCACCCTCGACACTGTATCAAGTCAGTGAAAGCACTTCATTTTGCAGCTATGCAACTACTGTGATCAGGTAGGACTGACCTGAGGTTGGCTAATGATGCAGCCACAGCTCTAACAGAGTGAGTTCCGAAATGCCCTTCAAGTGACTGTCTCACTAAAGGAAAAGAATGAGCAATGCGAGTTAATAGCCAACAAGAGATAGGTCAGATTGTGGCCTAAAGAACTAACACGTTGGTGTCATGAGACTCAGAAATCCGGATGGACTTTGTAAGAGGCTTTGTCCGCTTCAAATAAAAACAGAGAGACTGTTAGATCCAGTATGTGGAACAGGGCTTTGCTGAGACAACCAAGACTGCATAGGAAAAATACTGGAAGGGCTGCCTGGTTAAAGTGATATTCTGGTAGAATTAAAATCAGATGAATATAGAAATTTATACTCTTATCAAATTTAGTACAGTCTGGAGAATTTACATCCTTGAACTCATTCTATGTCGTAAGATAAAAACACTAACCAGAAGATTAACACTCCATATAAACATACTTAAACATGCAGGATCTATCTATAGGCTTCAGAGAGAATTTGAGTGGTTTTTCATTGTGTTGATATTGAATGATTCAACAGAGATTTTAACGGATTTATCATAATTTTTTTTTTAAATGTCCAGATTCCTTCACAATCTGTTTGAATTTTATGGGATTGTTTACGACCCAAATAGAAACAGTTGAAAATGTGTGACATCTAGGTTCTGACAAGAACAAAAGAAACTCAAGTATTTTTGTGGGGAACAAGAGAAAAAAATCTATTTGGTCCCCCAATACACAGTGAACGTCCTGAGCATAAGTGATTGAATAACTTGTAATATAAAGTTTGTATAGTTTGCTCCCCCAGTGGAGCAATGTGAAGGACTATAGGTGAGACTTACCTTCAGAGAGAGGCACTGAATTTTGAACGATAGAATACAATCTTATTTTACACAACAAGCCTTAGCTTAACAGCACACTTCACTGTCCTTTTGAACATTAAGATAAATTACGATGTAAAGGCCATTATTCTAACATCTGCTTTTATTTATGTATTTCATCAACACATCAGAAGTTTATCAGCAAGAACCACAGCAATTTCATCATACTTCAAAAATATGTCTCCCATTTGTCAAGTTTAAAATAAGTTTTGTAAGCAATCTACAGTGACTTAAAATAGCAGTAACAAATTTCATTGACCCAAGTATTTGTGCTGTAATGCCTAGAGCAACTTTATAAGCAATTTCCTAGAAAATTCTTATAGTGCAAAGGGTACGCTGTTATTAGGAACCCCCCATTACAGATTCTGGCCTCTCATTTTTTCCCCATATATGTTTGTGACAAAACTAATGAATCTAAAGTAAAACATAGCAAGTGGATTCATATTAGTGAGCTACTCACATGCACTGTACCTGCTAGTGTAGAACAAATAAGTTACATACCTATTTAGACAATTTGATAATCTGCAGTCTCACAACAATACTATCAATGGATGTCCTCTTACAGGTTAGGAGTTCACACTGCTTTGGAATCTTCTTCAGTGTTAGAGGAAAGCCAGAGCTTTCTGCTGATTACAGGGCTCAGGAGAGCAAAAAGGTTAACAGTTCAGGATGTACTTGTCCATTTTTATGCAGTGTCCTCATTTTGGCACAAGTAAGTTGCCCCATTTGTATGTTGTTCAAAGTTGATGGAAACCCTATGATTTCTTTTTGGTTCTAAGTGTGGTAGCGGGTTTTGGTATGTTTTTATTTCCCGTTCCTTGGCTTGAAGACATAGAGGACTTTTCTGTCTCCCCCTTCCTTTCTTGACTGTCCTGATTTCGCCTTGAATTTGACACTGGAGATACTGACCTACCTGCAGAGGACTATAATTAAAAAAGAAGTTTAATATATATGTGTTTTTATGTTAACAAAATAATGGTAGACATCGTAGTACAAAAAGCAGATGAGTTATGTAGTGGTACCATGCCAGTATTATTCTACATCAATCTAAGTTATAAAAAAGTAGTTAAAGACAGTAAAGGACATTATAAAGTGCAAGAGAAGCTGATCTATGAAAAATGCAATTCTTATCTTCTTCTGTGGTATTCTTGCAGAGCTTTCATTCCACTAATCTAAAATCCCATGCTTTGGGGACAACACTACATTCTTAATACCTGTTTAGGACTACTTACATCCAACTGTAATTATCTGATATTAGTCTTCACTAGCCAGACTTCTGTACCAAGATTTATGATTTTAAGGAATATAATAATCACTATTATTGTTATTCAATTATCATAACAATCCAAATACATTTTAAAGCTCTTATCTTTATCCTTTATAAATGTGTAATTAAGACTATTTTTTCTGTTCTGCGTCTTGATTAAAACTTGGCCAATGCATGAGCGTACCAATATACTTTAGTTCTCCAAGTCTTATTCTCTAATTTCCAGGTTTCTCACCTTACTAGAACTGATTTTTTAAAAAAACCTGCTAAACCGATAAAGCAGTCAACAGCCATCCCATAAATCTCAATCATTTTATTTTTACTTTCCGACAAAGTGCAGTTAACTATTGTAAGAGCACTTCTTGGGCCAGAGTCTCAGCTAGTATGAATCAGCTGATGACTTCAATGGAATGATGCCAATTTACACCAGCTGAGGAACTAGCCCTTAATGTTTATCTTTATATATTCTAATTTTTTCTTCTGGATTTTCCAAGATGTTAGGCACACAAACTACCACTGATTTCAATGGGACATGCTAGGTCTTCAAGCACTTTTGTTTCATAACAGAAATCAATTGTAAATCTTATTGCAAAACAATATTTTAAAAAGTGAATAAGAACTCACCTGTCTCTAGTTAAACACTATTTTTTCTCTTATTCTAAAAGTGTCTTAAAATAAAATGTCAGCAAAGAAAACATAAAACTAAGTAAAACTGAAGATAATTGGAAAAAAGAGTTTCTGAGAGAACACTTACAGCAATGGATGGCTTGGGGGTTATACTCTTTTTTTTAAGTGTCCCATTTGGTAAAGCACTTGAGTTATTTTTCTTCTTGTTGACCTGTGAAAGAAAAATCAAGTGGTTGGAGTAATAAACCAAGTATACTTAGGAGGTTAGAAAAGGGCCTACAATATGTCTACACTGTGATAAAAGACCTGGGCTGGAGCCTGGGCTCTGAGACTGGTGCCACGCACTTTTTAATCGTAGCGTAGACATACTGGATAGCCTCAAACACAGCTCTTCTGAGAGGCAGATAGATTGATTAAATAATTAACTGGCAAAAGTTAGACCCATTTATGAAGCTTTTTATATACATTTTTTACTTGCAAGTTTACTATCAGTAAACTTCGTACACAGCTCAGCTCTTCTGTGTGTGTTAAGCACACCTTTCCCTTATGGCAAAATCCAGCTCCTTCCTCCAGTGGGGACCCCAGATCAAATGGTCTTGGGAATAGTTCCACTGTATGGACAAGAAGGGGTTAGCATTTGGGGAGCCCAGCTCTGCATAGCTTGTGTATGTGTCTCTAGGCAGTTGGTTTGGAGGAACATGCTGATCTTGAGGAGCGTGTACTCCTCAAATCCACAAGGCATTGCCACCAACCCTCTTCCCCCACTGCAGCAGGTGCGAAGTAGCAGCAGGAGCTACCACAGCATCAAGGCTACAGTTGCAGCTGAGGAGCAGCTCTGCAGTTTGAGTGAGGAGATAATTTCTTCTCCATATCCCTATGGAACTACCTATGCAAATTCCAGTTATTCAGGGGGGTGGAGGAGCTTCTAATTCAAACAAGAATATTCTGCTCTGATATAGTCACAGCATTGCAGCTCCATATCCAAGGCTGATTCTCTGCTAAGTGGAACCGTTTCCAGAGCGGGCACCATACTGTATAACAGTGAAGACTTCAACATGCTGCATAGGAACAGTCTTCATTTTGATCAATAAATCTAAGAGACAGAGAGGTCATAGCTAATGCAGAACCACCAACATTTGCACTATGGCTTTTAGTCTCTTCAGGCCAGGGATTCAGCTGCATGCTATGAAAATTCAATATTTTAAGCAACAAGTCATCTGAGAAGTCAAAGCAATGCTTATTATAAGCATTATACCTTGGGCTTCACTATGTTACTAGTGGTTTATACATGTGTTGCTTGCGAACTATTGTTTACCTTTTCCTTCACTTCCCCCAGGATGGTTTCTTGTGACTCCGACTTACAGAATGCAGAAGGAATGTGGAAGAAAAGAATGGAGTGTCCATCAGAGATTCTTCCTCATCTGCCCATATCATCAGTTTCTTAATATCCTATTCCTTTTCTGTTAAGTTTCTGCACACACACCAGCTTAAGGGAGTGAACAGGAGCAATAGATTCTTAAGGAATTGGTATTCTGGGTCAGTCTGGTTTTGTTTCTCTTCAGAGGGTAACTGTACAGTACACAGCTCATCCTGTATCCTTGTATTTATTCAGATTCTGTACCCTATGTATAAATCTTTCACTAGGTTCCAGCGATCCTCTATGGCACTAGGTCATGTTCACCATTCCTTACCTTACCAATGTATTGCCCCCTAATAATACTTAGCACTTATATAGTGTTTTATTTGTTCAAAGTATTGCACACATACCTGTTTTGTTGGTGTACAGGGTTTGCTGCTCCCACTCTCTGTTTCTGTACCAACCTCTGAGTTGCCATTGCTGCTAACAGGACTTTCCTGCTCTTCAATCATGTTTTCCTGATTCAGTGCAGTAGATGGACTATTCAGTTCTTCTTCCACATTGCAAACTTCACCAATGTCCAGGTTGTTATTCCATTCCTTCATCAGCTCTAGGACATTAAATGGTCTCTGGACAATATGTGTTTCACCCTATATGGTAACAATTGGGTTTTTTTTTCACTTATTGATTCTAGAACACACAACGTTAGAAAATTTAACACCAAAGTAATTTGCCTATTTGCTGTAAGAGTAAGAAGTAGAATACATGAATCCTTACTCCAAGTCCTCGATCTAATTGCTAGACACAATATGTCAATTAAGAGTTCTGACTAAGGCCTGGTCCACACTAACCCCCCACTTCGAACTAACGTACGCAACTTCAGCTACGTTAATAACGTAGCTGAAGTCGAAGTACCTTAGTTCAAACTTACCGCGGGTCCAGACGCGGCAGGCAGGCTCCCCCGTCGATGCCGCGTACTCCTCTCGCCGAGCTGGAGTACCGGCGTCGACGGCGAGCACTTCCGGGACCGATCCCAGAAGATCGATTGCTTACCGCCGGACCCGGAGGTAAGTATAGACCTACCCAAAGACTTTATCTTTTTATACTTGAGTGATAGTGCCTGGAATAAATTTCTTTTGTGTGAAATAGGGCACATGTGCAGAGTAAACTAGGAATGGATTCATTTACTTAAATCTGCAATTAAATGTGGGCAAAATGGATGGCACAAACACTAAACTAACTACCTCATTTGCAGGCACAATCAGGCAGTTAAATATGTAAGTACATTGAATTGTACCCACAAAATCAGGCTGAGTTTAGGCCTTTTAAAAAAAAATCTAGGCCTTAAAGAGCTCCAGATAATTATATAGCACATAAAGAGAAGTGGGAGTTTGTATTCTGACAATTTTTAAGAAAGTGGAATCATTTAAGTTAATTGTCTGTGTTGGCTCATTTGAACACCTGTTGAGTTTAATTGGCTAGCATCTGGTGCTAATTGTGGGTAAAGAGAGTCATGGATTACTAATTGGCTGTCTTTACATTGTTTCATTTTCTTTTGTCTTCCTTTTCAGCTTTTTCTGTTCGGGTTTTAAGAGCGTGTGTTTCAGTAAGATTCAAGACACAAAATGAAGAGATGTCCAGTTATTTGTGAATAATGTAAGATGCAGTATTTCCTCCATGAAGACACCCAGCACATATCTAGAAGGACACACAGTTTCAGCTTAGTGAGCACCACTAGACTGCTGATCTTAAAAGCCTACTTGCCCAACTACAGAAAACTCAGGAAAATTAAAAGTTCATCAGTGAGAATTTTCAAGAGGAAGCAGAGAGGTCTGGAGTATGTTGATCAGAAACCACAGTGGGAGATAAAATCTGGGTTACAGTAAAAAGAATGAGTCACGGATATAACCAGGACTAACAATTTCACTAAATGCTTTTCAGTTTAACTGGTTCTGTGAACTTGAGATTTAAAAAGAACAAAAATTCCCCTCAAAAACAATTAAAACATTGAAAAATACACTTCTGCACACAATAAGGGCAAGAGAACTGGGCACAAGAAAATGCAATGGCAGAAGGGAACTCGATAGTTCAAAATATAGGCTCTGACCCTCTGATGATAAAAAGTGCCATGTATCTGCTGCAAGTGCTGAGTTCCCTCCATTCCTATAAGACTTCAAGTCATTAGGAGTTAACACAGAGCAGCACTTCTTTGGATGAAAATATGGGGGAAGTCATAACCGAGTCTTTATAAGGAAACAAACTGTATATTGCCAGGGTAGCACTCAAGCACAGGCAAACTCCTGTCAGCTGTTGAGAAAGAGCCTGTCTTGAGTCACATTATAGAAATAACAGTGGAGTCTTCAAATCAGGTTGGAGATGTAGTAAGTTGAAGAAAAAGATGTCTAAACATGTACAGAAATGCTACTGACACCACGAGGAAAGTTGACAGAGGCAGCTAAAAACTTTAAATAGACTGATAAATGTGGTGAACCCTGAGGAATTTTAGGGTTAAGAAGCTATGGAGCATTTTTTTTAAAATAACGAACAGAATAACTGTATAACCAAGCATGGGGGAGCAAGCATGTTGCCTCACACATACTTAATGTGACAAAAACACTCATTTTTATGATTTTCCATTCAGAGTGAAGTGAGAGACAATGATTAGCTAAGAGAACTCTGACTACATCTGTCAATATATAAGAGATATATTAATTAAAAAGGAGGCAGGAGCTTCTCACCCACAGCAAATGCAATATAAACATAAAATAACTAACATGGGATAAACTTGCAAGGACAGCAATAAAATCAACTAGCAAACATAGTTCATGAAAGCAGAAGGGAAAGTAACTGGAAAAATTATTGTAGAGAGCACTGTACAACTGCTTCTCTTCTTGAAATGTGTTATTAATAAAATATACTATTTTGCGTCCAGTGAAAAAATGTGGAAACCAAGTTCTGAACTCAGTTGTAGCATAAAAGATGTCTGTGAGAGACCAGCTCCCATCTCTGTTTTAAATGCTTTGACCGTCACCACTCTTTTCAAATGCATGCTCTATAGAATCACAGAAGTCACAGGGTTAAAATGATTGTCAGATGGGTCATTTAGTCTCTGTGTAAGCTGGTGAGCTATCTCACCATCCCAGGAAAGAACTAGTGCCATGCCTGAGTCTATTGCAGGCGTCTGCCTCTGGGCACAATTTATTGTTCAAACACAAAACTCGTAACACTAAAACAAAGCAATTTCCCTGACCAACACAGGATGCCGTCCCCAGAGACTTTCCCCTGGCCTCTCTCAGCCCCCAGAAAAAGGACATACCTTTTCCTTAAATACCTGGTTGGGCTATGTGACAGACAGGTAGTCCTTATCCCTTTCCTGGACGTTTTACCCTGTCACATCACTCCTTTGCATTTTTCCAGAACTGATAATGTCATGATCATTACTCCTGATAGAGATGGATCAAGTCTAGTAGTAAGTATCAGTAATAATGGCAATTCCACCAACTCCCTTGGCAATCTGTCCCATTAGCTAAGCTGTTTTATTATTTAAGTTTTCCCACATTCACTTTTTGTTATGTTCTCTTTAAGTATTATGTAATTCATTATTGGTCTCTGTCCATCTGTCTAGCATCCATTTGATATATAGGGAGAGGTTTTTTTTTAAACCCGGCATTTTGTCACCTCCTTCTGATCTACTGTTTATTTGATATAGTTGTCTGTTTTCATCATCTTAAACTCTGTTAGGACTTTAATATCTGCTCTAATTGCAGACATTGTTCTTTCTTTCTTGGCTATGGAAGTCTTTGTGCCTTTTTGTCTATGTTTTCAGAGATGGCCTTTCCACTTGGATTATACATTTTCCATCTTTCCAACCTCAGCTATTTACCATCCCCATCCCACTGGGGATTTTTCCAGTGGCTTTAGGTCGTCTCTCTACCATTTCCACGTTTCATCTCTCTGCCACTCCCATGCACCAGAAGGGAGTCCACGGAGAGTTGTGCTTTGTGGCACAGAAGCAGGGTGGGCCTCCTGTGGTGCCTCCACATCCTGTTTCCTGTGCAGCAGAAGCACACAGTTTCCAAATGTGTTCAGGGCGGTCTGCAGCTGCGACATGTGGGGAGGAAGACAGGATTAAGGACAATAAAACACTACTGTTTTTCCGTTGGTTATTTAATGAAGGGAGTGACTTCTCTGTAGGGCCCTGATTCAGCAGTCCTTCCCTATTTAGCTAAGCACTTAGCCTGAAATTTTAAAGGTATATATCTATGCATTCCAAGGCCAGAAGGGACCACGGTGAGCCTCCAGTCTGATCTCCTAAATAATACAGGCCATAAAATAGCCCCAAAATAATTCCTAGGGAATAACATTCAATCTTGATTTAAAAATTGCCAGTGATGGACCCTTGGTAAACTGTTCCATTGGTTAATTACTCTCACTGTTAAAAGTGTACGCCTTACTTCCAGTCTGAATTTGTCCAGCTTCAATTACCAGCCATATTTGTTCCCCAAGTAGGTACTTACAGACTGTAATCAGGTCACCTCTTAGCCTTCTCTTTTAAACTAAATGGATTGAGCACCTTGACTCTTTCACTATAAAGGATGTTTTCTAATCCTTTAATCATTCTTGTGGCTCTTCTCTTAACCATTTCCAATTTATCAACATTCTTCATGAATTGTGGGCATCAGAACTGAACACACTATTCCAGCAATGACTGCACCAGTGTCAAATACAGAGGTAAAATAACCTCTCTACTCCTACTCGAGATTCTCCTGTTTTTGCATCCGAGGATCGCATTAGTTCTTTTGGCCGCATTGTAACATCGAGAGCTCATGTTCGGCTGACTATCCACCACAATCACCAAATCTTTTTCAGATTCACTGTTTCCCAGGATAGAGTCCGTCGTGCTGGAAGTGTGACCAACATTCTTTGTTCCTAAATGTATATATTTGCATTTAGCCGTATTAAAACACATACTGTTTGCTTGTGCCCAGTTTACCAAGTGATCCAGATGGCTCTGAATCAGTGACCTGTAATCTTTATTATTTACCACTCCGCCAATTTTTGGGTCACCTGAAAACTTTATCAGTGATGATGTTGTGTGTTCTTCCAGGTCATTGATAAAAATGTTAAGGATAGGGCCAAGAAACAATCCCTGTGCGACCCACTAGAAAAAGACCTGCTTGGTGACGATTCCTCCTTTACAATTACATTTTGAAACCTATAAGTTAGCCATTTTTTAATTCACTAAATGTGCGTCAGTTTAATTTTATATCCTTCTTGTTTTTTAATCAAAATGTTGTGAAGTCAAATGCCTTACAGAAGTCTAAATATACTACGTCAACACTATTATCTTTAGCAACCAAATATATAATCTCATAAAAAAATATCATGTTAGATTGAGAGGATCTATTTTCCATAAACCCCTGGTGATTTACATTAATTACATTACCCTTCTTTAATTCTTTACTAATTGAGTCCCATATAAGTCACTCCATTATTTTGCCTGGGATCAATGCCAGGCTGACAGCCCTATAATTACCCTGGTCACCCCATTTACCCTTTTTAAAAATTGGCCCACCATTAGCTTTTTTACAGTCTTCTGGAACTTCCCCAGTATTCCATGATTTATAAAAAATCAACATTAATGGTCTTGTGAGCTCCTCAGCTAGCTCTTTTAAAACTCTTGAATCTGGACCTGGTGATTTAGAAAGCTTAGAAGCTTTAGTAGCTTCTGTTTAACATCCTCCAGAGATACTAGTGGAATGGAAAAAGTATTATCACCGTATGATGAGACTATATCATCTGTTTCTCCCCAAATAAAGAACAGGAATATTCATTGAACAACACTGTATTTTCTGTATTATTATTTATAAATCTACCATTTCCATGGACCAATATAATTGCCGGGATTATTTTTGTACCTAAACTATTTAAAAAACTCTTTTAATCATTGTTCTGCTCAATGTTGCAAAAACTAGCTGATTTTGGAGACTAAGTCTCGTTGAATGTCAATATGATTTAGGCTCCTAAATCACTTTGGAAGCTCAGAGTTAGGCTCCTAAGGCAGTTAAATTCATTAATTGCCTTGGGAAAGCCACAATTTCTCTGTGGCTCAATTTTCCCATCTATATAATAGATATAAATAATACCAATCTACTTTACAGGAATGTTATACGAGTAAATCAGTTACGACCTGATCCTTTAGCATCCTTTCTGAGGCAATGCCTAAATACATTTAAAAATCTGGGCTTTAAGGCATTGTATAACTTTAGGAACATGCTTAAATGCCATTGACTTAAATGGGAGTGAAGCACACCTTTATGTAATCTGCAGAATAGGGATGGGTTTAAGCATGTGCTTAAATGTTTTGCTGAAGTGGGGCCATAGATTAGATAGCAGAGGTTTTTTTAATGAAGGTTGATTTTGAGAAGTTTGTAGCCAAAAGAAATGAAAAATCTCATTCTGTGTGCGGAAGTTTATACTCAGAAAAATGCTGTGCCTCCTGGTTCCGCGTCAAGCAAGATAATGGACTGGTAATTTCACCAAAGAGAAATTGTATCACAGCACCAGAAAATGATAAAACATCCAAACTGTGGAAGAGTTCACCTTCAACAGTGCTCACAGACTGTACCAAGAAAAAAAACATTAATAGCAGGGGAAAATCCAAACCCCTTGTCTGAAAGGAAACAGCACCCTCTGCCAGTCTCAGTGCTGAGAAAAAACCTCAGACATTCTCAGTGGGCAGTGAAGCAAAACAGAGATGTAGTACCTTCGAGCTGAAAATATACAGTACTAGATAGAAAGGAAATGGAATATAGGTTATGTGCAAATATCAAGGTTGAACAGTTGATAGGAAATTATAGGATTGCACTAAACTATGCACATAATAATAAACTATATTGGTTCTAAAAATTCCTGAAGAGAATTATATCGACGATGTGCAAAATATAATGTACCAGCAGATCGTTTAAACACAACATCCTAGTTGCCATACAACTACTCGCCTTCATCTGACCTTAACAAGATTCCTCTATTCCGGTGTCTTTTTTGCCTATTTTTTCAGATGATGAAAAGGGAAAGTGAAAAGGGTTGGGAAAAGCAGCAAAATGGTGTATATCAAAAATAATCAAAACTAGAAATAAAATTGTATTAATAAGTATTTGTAAATAATTAATCAGCGATCCTTTGCACAGCCCACAGCCAAACTACATATTGTCTGAAACAGACAACAGATAAACCTCTGTGGTAATTACTATCTAAAATTGGTCTTGAGGCTTGTTGATTTAACTGTAAATGCAATGTAATTCTACAATGAATTTTGTTTATTATTTTGCCACATTTATCTTTGACATGTCACTTTTTGTTATGCAGGATAACTTGTGACTGTATAACTTTTGGGTACAGGTGGTTGAGATTTTCTGGTGGGAAATTGTAATGCCAAATGCATTAACTCTTATGCAGGAACTCATGTGTCACTTGGCACCGAGGGGTTAATTTTTAATTTTTTTATGCACTACAAATCTCTACATGATATTGCACTTTCATGTTACCCATCTGGACACTTCAAAAATGCTATCAAAGCTGAAGCATGAAGTAGAAACTAGTGGCCTGATTTTCAGTACTGAGCACCTACAACTCCCACTGAAGTTAAACAGGAGCTACAGATCCCTCAGACATCTTAAGGAACACTGAAGACAACACATAAGTAGTATCACTTATCACTGAAAGTCCTCACTTCCTCACTCTACACTCCTTAGCAAATCTAGCGAGTTTCTTATTGGAAACTGAAAAACATTTAACTACTCCTCTTCTAACGCCACAATATCAGAGCCTCATGTACAAGAAAACAAAGGTTTGGGGCAAATTAAATAAATAGTTTACTAATAAAAAACAGTTGCAGGACTCAGGTCTGAACAGAGATATGCATAGTCTCATCTACATTTAAGGAAACAGCCATGTTAAATGCACCCATTTTTTAAACAGAGTCAGTTAACACGGGTATTTTCTTAGAGGTCAGTTATGCGTTCCCACAGCTTAATTTATAAGAGTGGTGGTAGGAGAGAGATTGCTGTCTGCAGCACTACTGGCTCCAGAGAGTTTTGTCATGAGAGAACAGCTTTACATTATGCTTGGAACCTTGTACCTGGGGTTCTGTTAAATCAGCACATCCCCTGGTCCCCACTTTTCAGTACACTCGTCCTTGACAGAGGAGTGGTTGTAGATGCCTTCTGTAACTACACTCCCCTGACCAGTGGACTTCCTGCAGCTGGGGGGTTGTTGTCAGGGTCTGTGATAGCAGAAGCCAATATGATCTTGGGCTAAAAATCCATCCCATTATCTATAAAAATCCAAACTTGACAGAATCTGGGTTATTGCCCTGTGCTGAAACTAAATTTGCAGGTGTTGGACACATAATTACTACCAGTAATTATAAAAATAATTTGCACAGGGTTTGTTTGTGGAAAATGCATAGCTAGATCTGAGAAAAACTAGTCTCCTACTTACTTTTTAAATGAAGAATAACACAGTAAATTAAGTCTAGTGTTCGAGAAATGTATAGTATGAAAAGGAAAGGTTTATTATGAATTAGGGGAATGTTCTGTTTGAATTTTGTAGCTCTTATACATGATTTACACTAGAACTCCACTAATGTACAGTTTGGTAAGCCACAAACCAACAATGAAAGCAGATTTCCAGGTCCACAGTTTACTGACGCACAGAACAGGGAGGTTCTCTTGGTATGTCAAGGCAGAATTAATATAGGTGTCATCACACTTCACAGGCCACTGAGAGAGTGTCAGGGTCAGCCATGGCCCTGCCCCAAGAATTTACATGACAGTAGTTGATTGTCTCCTCTGAGATCTCCCTGCTCAGCTAGAGCAGGGCCATTTTATTGCTGCTGGAGTGGCTCTGTTGTGGCTGAAGGAGTGATGAGAAACTGGTAGCTCATTCTGAGTAATGTATAGAGGTGTTCTACCTCCCCTACAGAGCCAATGATTCTTAATGAGCCTCAGGTGCCTCTGTGTCCTCTTAGCATTGAGCCCAGCTGCAAGAGCAAATAAAGATGGCTACCACTACTATTTTGTTGCTATCGCCCCATCTCCATCCCCTCTGCCTGACCTTCCAATGAGCTGCATAATGGGGTGTATGTATTTTGATAACCACCTCAGTATTTAATATTCTCATAGTGTAGATTAGGGGTCAGCAACCTTTCAGAAGTGGTGTGCCGAGTCTTCATTTATTCACTCTAATCTAAGGTTTCACGTGCCGGTAATACATTTTAACATTTTTAGAAGTCTATAATATATAACTAAACTATTGTTGTATGTAAAGTAAATAAGGTTTCAAAATGTTTAAGAAGCTTCATTTAAAATTAAATTAAAATGCAGAGACCCCTGGACCGGTGGCCAGGACCTGGGCAGTGTGAGTGCCACTGAAAATCAGCTTGCGTGCCGCCTTCGGCACATGTGCCATAGGTTGCCTACCCCTGGTGTTGATGTTCTGCATCATAGTGCAGTGATAACAGAACTTAGAGAATAGGTTTGGAACTCCTAGGTTTTCTTCCTGGCTCTATAACTCATTTGTCTAGGGAAAGTCACTTTTTCTCTGTGGCTCAATTTGCCCATCTAAAAAACAGGCATAATTATATTGACCAACATTACAGGAATGTTGTGAGATTTAATCAGCTAGGACCTGATTCTGTACTTCCTTATGGAGATGAAACACCCTTTGAAGTCAACATAAATTTGCCTGGGTAAGAAACACAGTCTCAGGTCCTGGTAAGAAACTAAGGGCCTTATCCAAAGCCCACTGGAGTCAGTGGATATACTCCTACTGACTTCATTAGGAATTGGATCAGACTCAAATAGGAGGCTATGTCTGTTTATTTATTGGAAAGGACAGAGGTGATACAGCATGCATGGCTGGAAGGTCAAAATTCAGTTAGAAAACAAATAAAATGGGAAGAATTTTTTGTAAAAAACTCAAAACTTACTGTTATCCACAGGTTATCAAGCAATTCATTAGCTGTGATTCGGTGGGCAGGATCTACTCTCAGAAGTAGCTGCAGTACATGTTTAGCTATAAAAAGACACTTTGATAAATCTCATTTCTGTTAATTATAACAAACCCAACACATCTCCCAAATGTCTCTGAATGCTTTAATTCAGCAGAGAATATTTTACTTATAATGAGATTAAGTTAGTTCACAAAATCATTTAAGTGAATTTTTTTTCTTAGACTCAATTTTACTTTTATGAGAAAATTAGTTAAGGAAGTCCAAAATACTGTAATTGTTTGCTGAGTTCATTGTTGTATTATTGGTGTTTGTTTTGTCAGATAGTTTAGTACTTACCAGCCTCACTAACTGTTTGCCAGATTGGATTAATAAAGTGCAGTTCTCCTTTCTTTATTAGTTCAAAAAGTTTTTCTTCTGAGCTTGCTATAAAGGGTGGGTCACCACAAAATCTACAACAAAAGTAAAGTCAATTAATAGATTCTTACCATTGTCCACTGATGGAATAACAGGTACGCAAGATAAAACAGACCAGTATGACTGGAGAAGGTTCAGAAGGGATCTACAAGAATGTTTCAAGAGCTGAAAAATATACTTTACTAGGAGAAATTAAGGGGTTTATCAAAGAGCAGGTTAAGAGGTAACTTAATCACAGTCTCAGTCACAATCCACAAAGGGAGAAGATGACTAATATCCCATAGATTTTTAACCTGGCACACAAAGGTGTAACAAAATCCAATGGCTGGAAACTGAAGTTAGAAAAATTCAAAATGGAAATAAGGTGCAAATTTTTAACAATGATAATAAACTATTGAAATAATTGACCAAGACATGTGATTGATTCTCTATCAGTTAAAGTCTTTAAATCAAGACTGGATGTTTTTCTAAGGCCTGGTCTACACTAGGAGTTTATGTCGAATTTAGCGCCGTTACATCGAATTAACTCTGCACCCGTCCACACCACGAAGCTATTTAGCTCGACATAGAGGTCTCTTAAATTCGACTTCTGTACTCCTCCCCAACGAGGGGAGTAGCACTAAATTCGACATGGCCATGTCGAATTAGGCTAGGTGTGGATGGAAATCGACGCTAATAGCTCCGGGAGCTATCCCACAGTGCACCACTCTGTTGACGCTCTGGACAGCAGTTCGAGCTCGGATGCTCTGACCAGCCATACAGGAAAATCCCCGGGAAAATTTGAATTCCTTTTCCTGTCTGGGCAGTTTGAATCTCATTTCCTGTTTGGACAGCGTGGCGAGCTCAGCAGCACTGGCAACGATGCAGAGCTCTCCAGCAGAGATGGCCGTGCAATCTCAGAATAGAAAAAGGGCCCCAGCATGGACTGATCGGGAAGTGTTGGATCTGATCGCTGTGTGGGGCGATGAGTCCGTGCTTTCCGAGCTGCGATCGAAAAGACGGAATGCAAAGATCTATGAGAAGATCTCTAAAGCCATGGCAGAGAGAGGATACAGCCGGGATGCAACGCAGTGCCGCGTGAAAATCAAGGAGCTGAGACAAGGCTACCAGAAGACCAAAGAGGCAAATGGACGCTCCGGATCCCAGCCCCAGATATCCCGTTTCTACGAGGCACTGCATTCCATCCTAGGTGCGGCCGCCACCACTACCCCACCACTGACCGTGGACTCTGAGGATGGGATATTGTCGACGGCCGCTTCCTCGGACATGTTAGCGGACGGGGAAGATGAGGAAGAAGATGAGGAGGACGAGGCAGTCGACAGCGCTTACAAGGCTGATTTCCCCGACAGCCAGGATCTCTTCATCACCCTTACAGAGATCCCCTACCAACCGTCCCCAGCCGTTAACCCGAACACGGAATCAGGGGAAGGATCAGTCAGTAAGTGTTTAAAACATCTAAACATTTATTTTTTACAGAACAGGAATATTAACAATATTAACAATGGGTTTTGCATGATTACTTTGCCCTAGGCGCTTAACGGTTCAGTCCCTGGCAGTGCAACTACTAAAAAAAATCTAACAATGTCCGGTTTAGCATGATTGTTCTGCCCAAGCCGCTCTACTGTTTAGTCCCTGCCAGTGCAGCTACAGTAAAATCCGGTCTATATGTCCGGGGATAGAGCAGAAATCCTCCATGGACATCTCCACGAAGCTCTCCTGGAGGTAATTGGAAAGCCTTTGCATCAGGTTCCTGGGGAGAGCGGCCTTATTGGGTCCTCCGTAGTAGCAAACATTTCCGCGCCAGGAGACAAGCAAGTACTCTGGGATCATTGCCCTGCAGAGCATGGCGGCATACGGCCCTGGTCTTTGCAGGCTTTCCCGAAGCATCCTTTCTTTTTCCGTCTCTGAAATCCTCATCAGAGTGATGTCGCTCATGGTGACCTGCTTTGAATTAGGTAGGGGAATGTTAGTATTGGGACTGCTTGCCTGTTCCTTTACAGAACTGTAACCGGCGGTTTACAGCCACGCGGTGGAGGCGGGAGAGGGGCAGCATACAGGGATCTTTCCCTGGGACAGCCGCGAGGGGGTGGGACAGGGGCAGAGTTCATGCTTGCCGGATTGCTGGCAGCAGGGACTGGCATTGCTTTGAACGTGAAAGGAGGCCAGTGCTATTTATTAAAGTTTTAAGCAGCCACAAGTCTACGGCTTACCATGTCGGCCTGCTACACAAATTCCGGTGTCCTGCCCCGCTTCTCTGATGTGCACTGCAAGACCCCAGGCACTGAATGCGAAGGCTGAAAATTCGACCTTGTCCTGAGTGCGCATGTGATAGGTGCTGTGCATGGTCTTGTTCACAGAGAAAGACTATGTTCACAACTAAATTTATCTTTCTGAGGAATTCACTCCCTTTTTCCCATTCCCACAGCTGCGACTGTCTCCCAACCCAGCCTGGCATCACACTCCCAGAGGCTAGCGCAGATTAGGCGTAGGAAGAAGAGGACACGGGAGGACATGTTCTCGGAACGTATGGGCTGCTCCCGAGCCCAGGCAGCCCAGCAGACCCAGTGGAGGGAGAACTTGTCCCAAATGCACCGATCACACATGGAACGGGAGGAGAGGTGGCGGCAGGAAGACCAGCAGGCGACTCAAACGCTGCTTGGACTAATGAGGGAGCAAACGGACACGCTCCGGCGCCTTGTGGATGTTCTGCAGGACCGGAGGCAGGAGGACAGAGCCCCGCTGCAGTCTATCTGTAACCGCCCTCCCCCCCCACCAAGTCCCATACCCCCCTCACCCAAAGTCCAAAGAAGGAGGGGCGGCAGAGTCCGTGAAAACTCTCACTCCACCCCTGCAGACTGCTCTACTACTAGAAGGCTCTCATTCCCCAAAATTTGACAAGTCCTTTCCTTCCCGCCTCACCCAAGCCCCCGTCCAAGTTTCACCCCCCAGTTTCATGTGTAGTTGCTAATAAAAAATACGTTTCTGTTAATTACTGTTTCCATCATGTTCTTTTAGAGGAGAGTCTGTCTGAAGGAGGGGAAGGGGGTTGGTAATTGGACAGGACAGTCACCTTTACCAGGGTACAGAGGCGGGGGCAGGTTCAGCAGCAGGGCACACACACATTGCAGTCACTAGTTACCCTGGTCAGTCTGGGAGGTGGTTTTAGTGTTCTGTGGTGGGTGGGGGGTGCTCTGTGACTTTGTGGCGGGGGAGGGCAGTTACTGATCTTATGCAGCGGTCCTTATCCTGGATCACAGAGCCACGCAGCAGGGGATCTGTAACCGTCCTCCCCCTGCCACAAAGTCACATAGCCCCCCCACACACAGAGTCCCGAACAGGAGGGGTGGCAGGCTCCGTTGAAACAACCAGTCCACCACTGCGGCGCCTGTCATTCCTGGAGTTTAGAAGCGTCATTTGCATCACTACACTACACACGCTCCCCACCACAGTCTGCGTCCCAGGTTCAACACTTTCCCACGAAAACAGTAATAAAGAAAACGGTGTTCATTAACAAAATTCAAGTGATTTTATTTTTAAATGTGGGTTGTAAGGGGGGGAACGGGGTATGTAACTGGAGAGGATACTGAACATTTAGTGGGTAAAGAAATGGGGGCAGGTTCAGCTTCTCTGTACACAAACTGAAAAGTCACAGGTTACCCTGCTCACTCAGGAACCTAGCTTTCAAAGCCTCCCGGATGCACAGCGCGTCCCGCTGGGCTCTTCTAATCGCCCGGCTGTCTGGCTGGGCGTAATCAGCAGCCAGGCTATTTGCCTCAACCTCCCACCCCGCCATAAAGGTCTCCCCCTTGCTCTCACAGAGATTGTGGAGCACACAGCAAGCTGCAATAACAATGGGGATATTGGTTTCGCTGAGATCACAGCGAGTCAGTAAGCTTCTCCATCTCCCCTTGAGACGGCCAAAAGCACACTCCACCACCATTCTGCACTTGCTCAGCCGGTAGTTGAAGAGTTCTTTTTCAGTGTCCAGGGCGCCAGTATAGGGCTTCATGAGCCAGGGCATTAGCGGGTAGGCTGGGTCCCCGAGGATGACTATAGGCATCTCCACATCCCCAAGAGTTATTTTGTGGTCCGGGAAGTAAATACCTTCCTGCAGCCGTCTAAACAGACCTGAGTTCCTGAAAACACGAGCGTCATGAACCTTGCCCGGCCATCCGACGTTGATGTTTGTAAAACGTCCCCTGTGGTCCACCAGTGCTTGCAGCACCATTGAAAAGTAGCCCTTTCGGTTGATGTACTGGCTGGCCTGGTGGTCCGGTCCCAGGATAGGGATGTGAGTTCCATCTATAGCCCCACCGCAGTTTGGGAATCCCATCTCGGCGAAGCCATCTATGATGACCTGCGCGTTTCCCAGGGTCACTACCTTTTAGAGCAGTACCTCAACGATTGCCTTGGCTACCTGCATCACAACAACCCCCACGGTAGATTTGCCCACGCCAAAGTGGTTCGCGACTGACCGGTAGCTGTCTGGCGTTGCAAGCTTCCAGAGGGCTATGGCTACTCGCTTCTGGACAGTCAGGGCTGCTCGCATCCGGGTGTCATTGCGCTTCAGGGCAGGGGACAGCAACTCACAAAGTTCCATGAAAGTCCCCTTCCGCATGCAAAAGTTTCGCAGCCACTGTGATTCATCCCAGACCTGCAGCACTATGCGGTCCCACCAGTCCTTGCTTGTTTCCCGGGCCCAGAATCGCCGTTCCACAACATCAACATGACCCATTGCCACCATGATGTCCTCGGCGCTGGGTCCCGTGCTTTCTGACAGGTCTGTGCTACTCTCAGACTTCAGGTCCTCACCGCGGTGCCGTAGCCTCCTCGCCTGATTTCTCTGCATCTGCCTCTGGGAAAGGTGGATGATAAGCTGCGAGGTGTTGACAACGGCCACAACTGCAGCGATGGTCGCAGCGGGCTCCATGCTCGCAGTGCTGTGGCGTCCGCGCTGTCACTGACCAGAAAAGTGCGCGAACTGATTTCCCGCCGGCGCTTTCAGGGAGGGAGGGCGGTAGTGACGGACGGATGACGACAGTTACCCAAAAGCACCCTCGACACATTTTTTTACCCAGAAGGCATTGGCGGCTCGACCCAGAATTCCAATGGGCAGCGGGGACTGCGGGAACTGTGGGATAGCTGCCCACAGTGCACCGCTTCCTATGTCGACGCTTTCCCCGTTAGTGTGGACTCACAAAGTCGAATTACTGTCCTTAGTGTGGACACACACGTTCGACTTTGCAATATCGATTCCACATATTCGATTTAAGTAAAATCGAACTACTCTCGTAGTGTAGACATACCCTAAGAGATATGCTCTTGTTCAACCACAAGTCATTGGGCTCAATTTAGGAATTATTCTTCTGTGGTCTATGTTATGCAGGTGGTCGGACTAGATGATTATCATGGTCCCTTCAGACCTTTAAACCTAATAAATTATTTTGTTCAAACAGTGATTAAACACAGTCTCAGCCCCCAAAATGCATGAGTCAGAAAGAGCCTAGTTCAGTTCTCAGAGCCCAGGTTGAGTTTGTGGCACTAGCAGTTAAAACATTTTTTTAAATCTCTAAATTGAAAAAAATTGACATAAGTCATTGAGAGAGAGAAACATGGAAATTCATGATGTCCTTTGAGCAAAGTCAATTTTCAGGAAAGAACTGCACTATAGGAAATTAAGTAACTTTGATGTTTTTAAATTTGACATTTACTATATGTAGTCATATCTCAACACTTTACTGAGCTACATAATATGGAAATTGTCTGATGTGGTATAATCTAAACTAATGTGTCAACAGAAAAGTGATTAAGAAAATAAATCTACAAAAGTGTCAGAAAAATATCTAGGAGATACATGTATGTGTGTGCGCGCGCATGTGTTTAAATAATTTGTGAACACAGACATCCCTGGCATTTCTCTGCATCAAATAAATTATATAATAACTTTCTTGATAGTAGAGTAAGTACAGTATTAAAACAAATGACTGAACTACATGGTATTGGACTTCATGTCTGCCAATTCCGTTTACACTGAAAGGAAATAATACAATACAGTATTACTACATTGTGTTATTTTTATCTTTTATATTCATTATATACTGACTAATGTGGAAAGAAACAAACAAATGAACACATTCAAAACAAAGCTGGGCAAATATTATGAAAACATTTGTGCAAATATTAAATAAATGAATTTCCTTTGCCTATGTTCTTGACCCTTTTGTGTTTGGTTTCTGTGAACAACCTAGTTTACCGGCAGGAATGTTCACAGAAACACCAAATTCTAAGGGATCACAATATAATATTCATGGAAAGTAAATTTTGGACTTGTAAATGCAAAGTATTTACCATGGAAACTAGAGTCTACAGAATGATGATCAAATCAGAGAGCAGAAATATATGACCTATGTTTTGAATAAAAACTAACCACCAGAAATTAAATTTCAAATATTCATAACAAGTTGCTTGTGAACAATCTACAGACAAAGATTTACATGGCAAATAATTTCAAATAGTGATTAAATTCTGCTCGTGGACTATTTGAAAACAGAAATAAAGACTAAATTCATCAAATAAATTATTTGCCACAAAACACAGAAATAGCTACTGAAAATGTAACGGGCATCTCCTAGTGAAGGATGTCTGTCACTTTGTATCAAAGTATAGAATTATTATCCTGGGATTTTTTTTTTTACTTTGTTTTAATTTTTAATTTTGTTAAGGTAAAACATAAAATTAATATTTTAGCACTTTTTCCTCCCCTAAAGCGTTAATCTCAAAATCACTTTTAACAAAAACTACTCTGTTCTCTTTTATCCTTCACTATTTTTTCCTCTCCCTTCCCCAGCACTTATCCACATGGAACTCAATTTCAAGAAAAGAAAGAATTTTAAGCATGGCTTCATTTTAATCTATGATGCTGTAAGTACTGGACAGTGACAGGGTTTGTGTACCCCATATGTACCCAGTACTGTCAGCTATTGGTTAGCTATGAGCAATGTATACACTATCCACGGGGCGTGGACGAGGTGAAGGAGGGAGGGCTAGATTTGCCTCCTTAGGTAAAAGCCTTACCTATTGGGTAACAAGTTAGCTAGCTATCTATATTAGCATGCTCTGAACTGCTACAAAGCAGTGCTGATTGCACATAGGAAAGAAACTCTTTACCCCTACTCAGTCAGAGGCGTAGCGAGCGCCCTCCGTACCCTCCAACCGGAGGGGGCCCCGCAAGGAAGGGGGCCCCTAAAAGTGGCAAAATAAATACCGCATTCCAGTTTCTGCATTGTAAGGGGCCCCGCCCGGACATATGTTCGGAGGGGGCCACCGTTCGGAGGGGACCACGTTCTTTGTTGCTACGGCCCTGTACCCAGTACACAACTGGATTTAGGCATACACTTAGCATACTGAGCAACAAGATTCCTTTATTCATCAATAAACTAACATACTACTACACGTTAATGGACTCTCTTAATTGATTACTATGGTATATGATTCTATCACTACACGTTAAAATAGAAACAAAATGGAAAGTTTAAAGTACATCTCCGCTTAAATTATATATAAAAATGCATCATGCTGGCATTGTCCCATTATGCAGAGACAGTCCTGTGCATTATCATTCATGAAAACTGAGTTCATGAGTCACCTTATGCCCCCCAGATAAGTAGAGATCAAGCCTGTTGTGGCAATAATACACTTGGTGTCAGGATGGAGCATGTCAAAGGGAGGCATTGATAGTAGCCTAGAAGGGTCAAAGTTGTGATAGTGGCAGTAATGGTTGTAATAGCTTCTTTAAACCCATTAAGGGAAGACCAGAAACTTGTGCGATGAGGGAGAGGGAGGTGCCACTAGCAAAAACAGAGTTAACAGAAGAATATCCTACTGCTTTCTCTAATACTATTTTCAAATTAAGAAATAAAAAGAAATGTGAAATGGATTCTATTAACTCATGTACAGTATGTTCGATCTTGTGCTGTCAACACAACTAGGTGTGAATTAATGCTACACTGGTCTAACATTGCTGTGATTATAAAATGCTAATTTAAAAATATTTATATTGCTAATTAAGGAATAAGGTCAGAAGTTCTGAGCTGCGACTGTTATCAACACAATTCACTGTTCTGAATTTTACAAGTTCTCAGCAGTGAATTGTGCTGATTGCAGACACAGCTCAGAATTCTTATTAACCAATTACATCACCCAATTTCTAATGCCCATTTTATAATATATTCTATCATACTGACTTGTGCAACTATAACTACACTGCCATGCCAACATTAACACCATAAAGTAGGACCATAAAACTGATGATGCATAAGCATAAAAAAGTTCACATAACACAATACACACTAGAAATTAAAATAAGAATACGGGTAATAAAAACTATGATGAGGCCTTCATTATTCTGCGAACAAAAACAAAGGTGGGTTAGTTGCAAAGTAAAAAAAAACAGACGGAGGAACCAATGTATGGAGAAAGATAAAAAAAATCCCCAAAAGGGGAAGGTATGAGAATATGAATTGCATATATGTGTGTGTTTACACACATGAGTGTGCATGTACAAAAGCTAGGACATAAAAGAATCAGATTGCATGCAAGAGAAGTAGAAAAGTCTTGGGATAGAAAGCACACCAGTGGATCAAATAGAAAGAAGCAAGGCTCTAAAATCAATGCACTAAAACCATGAATTAGGGAGAAGGCAGCTAAGAAGAGAAAGCGACCAAGAGAAAAATTAAGAATATGAAAATATAAAACCACTAAGAGCATCTGTAAGCAGTGTGACCTTTAAATTATGTAATTTTCACTTTTCATTCTTTATAGATTGTATTATGCAAGGCACTCCTGTAAGTATTTTTGCTGTAACTTGTTTTTAATACTTGGGATATGCTCACATGATTTTTCAGCTAATAACTAATTTTGAGACATTTCTTCTCTGAGAAATAACATCTCATAATTTGGTAACAATTAATGTACTGCTGTCTAGGCATGGTAATGCTGCTACATTATGAGAAGCTTTATTAAAGACATGCATACAGTCCTGTAAATGTAAGGCTTGATTTTTCCCTCCTACAACAGCATGCTTTGATAACTATCAAGGTAAATCACAAAGAGTCAAATCCAGCATCTTTTCAGCCAGACATGTAAGGCCCAGAATGAAGTGGAATTTCTTCATTACTGCTACATGAGGACAGACAACCTGTGCAGAGAGACTCTGCAGCCCTTGCACACCATAACTGCCTGCCAGCTACTATAAACTGGAGAAAAGGTGCTGCTGTGCAAAATAGAGGCGTGTGAAATGTAGAACGCTCTAATGTGTCATGCTCTAACTATCCTGTGCAGACTGTGCTGACGCAAACTAAAAGGTACCTAGTTCACATTGAGGTAGTCACATTTCAGACAGGACTACTTAACAAGCATTGGATACCTTTTAGTTCATGCCAGCAGGATCTACACAAGGCAGTTAGAGCATGACACATTAGAATATTCTACAATTCACATCCTTCTAGTCCACACTGCAGCGCCGTTTAGACAAGCCCTGCGCCTTTCCCTGCATGTTTCCCTGAGTATGCAGCTTTTTTGCTTGGGTTGTGCACTCCATTTGAAGATTTGCCCTATAATTTGCAAGTCAGTAGCCAATTCCCTCAGACCAGCATGTTAAAAAGACAACACCTAAATCCTTAGTTTAATTTTTTAGAATTACAATGCAATGTTCTGTAATCAGATGTTATTTCAGGACTATAAACTGGTTCATAAACTAAATATGTATTCTTCAAAATCTGAGCATACTTTTAGCTTTCTTTTTCGGACATTAATTTGTAATATATTTCATATAGGTTATTATCTCAAAGATCTCCAGTCTATAACCTCTTTGCACACAAGTTTACTTTTTATTTTAATGAAAATTCATAAGCAGATTTATTATAAAGGGACAGTAGATTTATATTGATTTTACAAACTACTTACAGCATGTACATAATGACTCCTATGCTCCAAATGTCACACTGTTGGCTATAGTCATGGGCACTGATAACTTCTGGGGCTATCAACCAAGCAGAAAAAATAATATTAATAATAGAAAAAATTACTTTTAAATGCTTAAACACAAACATGAAGAATGTGCTGATGTGGTATAATTTATTCCCCTATGAAAAAAAGAACCAACAGCAGATGTTTAAATGAATAATGTACAGGCCTTAACAATTCATGTTGATGTGTCCTCACTTTTATCATTTAGCTGCTAACAGGATTGTGACATTGTGACATTAACTTGTGACTAAATGTGGTATTGTTTTTCAAGTCGTAAATTGTTAAAACATTATTTATAAAATACTGATTTAAAGCACTGCATGATACCACATTAAACATGTTTCCTTTCTGAAAAATAAGTGTAATATATAAGAATATTCACATTTTCTTCATATGGCATAAGGGCTTTTGGTAGCACATATTGTCTAACATATATTCTGTACAGTGTACAAAAAATTTTAAAATTAACAATCCTGAAAATAAAAATGTTTTTGAATACTTAAATGGCTTTATATCTTTATTTCCATGTGTACTAGATTACAAAATGCATACACTGTAATCTATTCCCTAATCATTTTTATGTTGATATAGCCGTATGTTTAAAAAAAATGCTGCTTTGGAGCCAAATTGGTGGTGGTTTATCTACTACATCATGGGACTGAAGGTCATGAGTTCATTGCAAGACTTGAGGTCCTCATTCCCAGAATCAATGAAGATGACATGTTTTGGCCCCGAACAGAAAGCGAAAGCTAAATGCTTCATGCATCAGTACCCCAACCTATGCAGCACTGGAGCAAATTGACACTAGCTGCCTTAGTAGGTGTTCTCCCACCATCTCAACAAAGTCTGATTAACTATCTCAACCTCAATAACATTTTAATATACTATTTAACATTCTGTTGTCATTTAAAGTCTCTTTTTTTCAAAGCATTTGCCTCTTGCTTTGAAGATATCAAGCTACAGAATGTACTTTAAAATACTGTCATAATATCACAACTTGTACACAAAATGTTTAAAGGAGTATTTCCATTGTCAGTATTTGCCAAATTTATCAAAAGCTATAAATCAAAATATCATCTCATCCTTAAGATATTAGCTAATCTATTATATTTTAAGAATATTTTAATACTAGCATTAATCTATTCTATTAAAAGCAGGGAAAAGATGGCTACATTGCAAAGTGCAAGAGCTGGAGAATTCATACAGTTTCATGTCTCCAAGAGAATAAAACATAGAGGGGCAGATTCTTCGCTGGTGTAACTCCAATAAAGGCAATGAAATAACATCACCAGAGGATGTGGCCCAAAGCATTTTTAAGTGCCTAGCTTGTACTTGTTACACACACTGAATAGGAAGAACAGCTATTTCTAGATTAGCTATAAAGGTTAGCTACTGATCACAAAGTAATTTCATCCTACACAGAACCCTCCTTTTAAAAACTATTTTGAGATACCATTTTTTTATAGATTGAAATGCCTGTGGGGCTAAATTTTTTATCCTTCATTATCTTTCCCAGAAGGAGATCTGTTTTTACTTTGTTAAACAATCCACGGTCAGCTAATCAGTCTGTGAAACTCTGCCTAAATGTATTGAGGCAAAGAGCTCAGTAGGATTTGAAACAGAATTAGATATTGGATGATGAGGACATCCACAATATACAAGATTAAAAAATGTTTAGATGGTCATAAGACATCTACTAACTGATTTGGGAGGAGGAAGGGAGTTTTAACAAATTTGACCTATGGGCAGGTTACTCCATAATTACCAACTTCAATATTTCTTTCAACTTCTTCCGAAGCATCAGATACCAGTCACTGTCAGAGATAGAACCACTCATAAGGTAGTTCCTATGTGAAGCAATATTAGGCCACGTCTACATTAAAAAGGTAAGTCAAACCAGTTATATCACTCAGGGGTGTGAGAAATGTATACATTGATCAACATAGTTATGTTGATCCTAAGTCCCAGTGTAGACAGCGCTAAGTTGACAGAGAATTCTTCCGTTGACCTAGCTAGCGCCTCTTGGGGAGACAGATTAACTACAGCAACAGGAGAACCCTTCTCGACACCGTAGTGAGTGTTGATGTGCTGCTGTAGCAGTTGAAGTGTAGACATAGCCTCAGTGTTTAATCCTCTTTTTCCCTTTGCAAAGTTTAGGAAGACTAGGGTCTCCATGTCCTCCCATTTTATCTGAGGGAGGTTTGGGGTGGTGGTGATGTATGTGAAATTTTAGAAGCACAAGCTTCCTGTTTCTAGTTAGGACCTTTAATTCGTAACAAGTAGTGAGTATGCCGAAGGCCCGAGTAAGGGTTGGGATTCTGCTTTTTGGGGGGTGGGGGATGAGTCGATGCCTCTTTGCCTTAGATCCACAGTGTGAGCTCTCTCTGCAAGACCTCAGACCTTTCTAGCCTGCTCTCCAGCTGACTGGAGAGAGGAAGGACATCTGAACAAACATCAATCATGTAATCTGTTAGTATCCAACAGCTATGTTACCCTTGTTACACTGGGAGCAAAAATTCAACAAAATGCATTTCTAGTCTGTGGAATCCAATGCTACAGGAGAAGCCAAGAACTTAATAGGATTAAAAAAAAGTGAATTAAACATTTATATGGATACTGTGAACATCCACATTACACAAGATAGGATACGAAGTTTATAAGGAATATAAAGCCTCATGCTTCAGGACACAAAGTTGGTCACTATAACTGCCAAGGGTTAGAAAGAAACTTCTCCACTATTATTATTATTATCCATTATAGTTACTTGCACCTCCCTCTGAATCATATGGTACGGACTACTGTCAGAGACAGGATATCAGACTAGACCGGGGTGGGCAAACTTTTTGCCCTGAGGGCCACATCGGGGTTCCAAAACTGTATGGAGGGCCGGGTAGGGAAGGCTGTGCTTCCCCAAACAGCCTGGCCCCCGCCCCCTATCTGCCCCCTCCCACTTTCCACCCCCGACTTCCCCCCTCAGAGCCCCCGACCCATCCAACCCCCACTTCTCCTTGTCCCCTGACTGCCCGACCCCTATCCACACCCCTGTCCCGACAGGGCCCCCAGAACTCCCACGCCAATCCAACTGCCCCCTGCTCCCTGTCCCCTGACTGCCCCCCAGGACTCCCTGCCCCTTATGCAACCCCCCGCTCTCCATCCCCTTACCATGCCGCTTAGAGCACCAGGACCAGCAGTCGCGCCGGCCGGAGCCAACCATGCCACCGCGCTGCCTCGCAGCCCTGCCGCCCAGACCACTGGCAGCACGGCGAGCTGAGGAAGCGGGGGTGGGGGGACAGCAGGGGAGGGGCCAGGGGGAAGCTCAAGGGCCGGGCAAGACGGTCCTGCAGGCTGGAAGTGGCCCGCGGGCTGTAGTTTGCCTACCTCTGGACTAGACAGATCATTGGCCTGATCTGGTATGCTGATTCCTATAAGGGAGGGGGAAGCTCCTGACAAAAGGAGCTTAGAAATAGGCACCTCTCCATGGCTATTTGTGAGCAAGAAAGAACACGGAGAGTTATAATTGCATTTCTTCATGTGATAAGAACAAACAAACATTCATAAAGTGCTGAACTTACCCATGTAGGTAGGAGTCCCACATGTAGACTGAAACATGCTTTCGCTACCACCTGCTTTCTGTACAGCTAAACCAAAATCAGTCACCTACAGGAAACAACACAGTAGTGAAACTATCCATACTGACATGAAGCTGAAGTTCTTCTGTCCAGCTGAGAGTTCATTGTTTGTAGCAAAACGGCTGTAGTCAGAGATAATGGAGTTTGACTGGACCTCTCAAATCATCCCACTCAATCTCCTACCTCAAGCAGGAAGGACTCTACCCCATTCCTTTCATACATGTCTGTTACTTTGTATCAAACACTGCTAATGTTTGTTCCATAACTACCTTGCTAGGCAACCTGTTCCACTATCTAAGATATTTAAAAGGTTTTTCCTGATATTCAAGATAACTTAGACCCAGAGGTCATCAAAAAGGAATACACCAAGGACAATGGACAAATTCCTGTTAATCATTTTGCTTTCCTTGTTGATAGGGCAGGCTGGGAGGCTAACCTAAAATCTACTATAGATAGTAGAGGCAATAATCAGATACAGTCCATGGTGCGGGTAAGCAGGGAGAGGGCCAGAAGTCAGAAAGGAAAGTCAAGTGAACAAAACCAAAACTTCTGGAAAATCAGAGAGCTGTTTATTAAGAGCCACACAGAGTTTGGACTGCTGCAGAAAACAACTCCTTACTTTAGCAGTGACTAGAGCATGCTCCCATGTGGGCCCACTCCTCGCAATGATTGCATGTTCCTTGCACAGCAGTAGGAAAGTTGAAAGGGAAGAGGCAGCAGCAGGGGAGAGGGGCTGTTGAAAGCACACTTCAGCTGCCTGAACCAGAGAAAAGAGGGTGAAGACTCTTCTGCAGCTCTTCAGAAACAGTTGCTTGGCTAGTCAGCAGCTTGGGTCCACTGCACTCTGCTTTGCTTGACGCATTCTGCACTATACTCAATGTGTTTGTGCTTGCTTATTAAGTCACTGGTGGCTCCCTTAACCTCACAGGCTGGCTCTTTAACAAAAAATGGCAGGGGGTAGAAAAATAACAATTATTACAGGCAGTTCTGTGAGCAATGTTCTGTTGGTCTGATCCAGACCTCAGAGTGGGATCCCAGCATCTCCGTTGAACCAAGAAATGAAGACAGAAGCTGGGAAAATTGGTCTGAAAAACCCCCCAAACACCTTTTTATTTATTTAGTTAGTTAGTTATTGTTTAAAAACCAAATTAGAGGTTTATTCTATATGAAACTGGTGAGTGTGAGTAGGTTAAAAAAAGAGAAGCTATTAACCACACTTTAGAAAGTCTCTCTAATATAAAGTGAACTAACACAGAGACTCTTCACTATTGTTTATTTTAGGGAGTAGCTGCATTATATTTTGTGGTTCCGAAGTACACCTGAGGTTACATTTATATCTGCTAACCGCTTTGGACTCTCATGGAAATGAGAGGTTTATCTCATGAGATGTTTGCAGTGAGCAACATTTTAATTTAAAAAAGCATTTCCTTTTATTTCTTTAAACTTAGCTGTTTGCTCTTTTTCATTCCGAGTGTTTAATACTGGGAATCATTTTCCCAACTTCACATTAAATATTGAAAGGGTAACATTGTATTCTGTCCCTTTGCCTCCTTACACACAATATTTCCGAGCTATACAAATGACATAAATGGGGGACAAACCCTCTGCAATTGTTTGCTGTGGGGAGAGGGTGCAAGAAGTCCCTTCTGTCACAGCACAGCCATAATGTGACATCCCTGAGAACAGGGAAGGTTGCTTTGAGTACTGGGGCCATGCTGCATACCCCAGAGAAGGTGTGCTGGGCTGTGCGAGGCTCTTGTCACCTCTGCACATCAGGATGCGACAGCACAGCAAAGAAGGCACACTACAGCTTTTTTTTAAAAAAAAATGTTATAAAAAGTGCAGCAATTTCTGTTTTTCGTATATCATCTCTAGCACCTTTGTGGGCATCCATCTAATACAGTAAAATCACAAATGGAAAATTTGTTACTTGATTTCTTTTCTGTGCGTGACCTCTCTCCCAGTCAGAGAGATGTGGACTGTGCATCTTTTCCTGGAAATAGTGGGGGCAGTTCAGACTTGTCCAGTGGACTTTGGGAACTGGCTATATCCTTCATCCCTGAGATAAGTGTGATGATTTGAAGATCTGTCTGTACCACTTCTGAATTGTTGATAATTTTATGAAATTATATCATGAAATTACTGTGTCATGGAAAGCCTACATGGATGTGGATCCATCAGGAATTAGCAGGCTGCGTCATGTCTCTCCCAGGCCAAAGACAATGGGGAGTGATCAGCACTCAACTATCATCTATTCAAAGTAAAACATCTTGGGCTAATGGCTTTATTGTACCTGGGAGAAGACACTTCCTCCATTTGTCTGAAGGGAGGGGGCTTTGAGAGCAGGGGAAAAAACAGAAGGCAGAACAAAAGAAGCAGGTAACCCCAGAAGTTGTCTATAAAGGGACTCGTAAAGAAGGGGAAGTGGGAGAGAGTCATCTTGCACCCGAGTAAGATAAGGGAGGCTGTTGCAAGGCCAGGGTAGGCAATGGGGTGAAAGACCCTGTCTGCCAGAACACAGATGATCCCCAAGGGAAGGGTAAGCTAGTGAGGGACATTGTGTTTATAGTGTTTTATTGTTTTGTGTGATCTGTACTCTCCTGTGCTTACCATGATTAAATATAAAGAGCATAAAGTTGACAGACTGAACAGAGTGTGTGTGTGGTATCACAACTACGGTGTGACCCTGAGAGTTAAACTGTAAACCAGAAGCTTCGCACCTGTTGGATGGAGTTCTGAGCGAGGGGCATGTTTAAGTATTGGGTAGCCTGAAGGGTCAGTGCTCTGCCCAGAGAGGCTAGGCAGGTGGAGAATGGGTTCCAACACTCCAAAGGAAGGATGCCAGATACAAGGTCTGTACCCTGAGAGCATGCGTAAGGACCCCTAAACCGGGGCAGTGGCTGAACTCCATTCAGGCTTCAAAACTATAAAACACCCCTGGGAATCCAGAGCATAAAAGCTTGGACTCCCCTCACAGCAGTGGGTGGCACTTGCTAGGATCTGTGAAAACAAGCACTTCCAAGGTGTACTGAAATGTTTAATTTCTACTAGTTAATAGATGTAAAACTCCTGACAGTAACCCCCCTATACAACTGTGATAGTTATACACAGGGACCCAAGGAGAGGCCATCACAAAAATAACCCAGTGGGATAGGTCAGTATCAGAAAGGAAATCATCTGGTAAATTGTTTTCCATTCTGGATCCTCACCTCTCCTAAAGGGAGACATTTGGGATACAGAGAAGAGTAGGGAAAATTACAGGGAGAAGAAGATATGTAGGACAGAAAGAAGGTTCCTTTTCCCCTAAAATTAGCAGTATTTATCTACTACAGGATCACCACCTGGAGCAACTTTCTGCCCAAGAATGAGACTGTGGAGAATTAAAAGTGAAGCTCAAAGTGTTTTCTAAAGGATGAACAAGCTAGTATCTGGATTGTGAAGGAAGGATCTTACATTACATGGGCTTCATGTGGATAAGCCCACCAACTGAGGGACTGCATCACTCTGGATGGTATCTTTCCTTTCCTTTGCATCTCTTGTAGACAAAGATTCTAGGCCTCTAAAATTAATCTCTGAAGCCCTCTCGTTAATTCATATCCATATAGGAATCTCCATGCAAGACTGTAGAAGATGCCTTGGTGACTCTTGGCTCTGAATCACCTTAAACATTAGTGCTTGAATGTTGCTGAATCGCATAAGGAAGACTGGCTCTCCTTGTGTTTCTCTCAACCCCCAGATTGGCAATCTTCCAAGAGGGGGATTAGAGAATTCTTCATATTACAAACTTGTTTATCCGTAGCATGGAGAGACACTAAGTAGTTCCTTCTCGTGAGGTGCCTGGTGCTGACATTCTGTCAAGTACGCCATCAATAGATATGTTCCTAGACTCCTCAGTGGATAGTATCACTGTCAGTTCTTTCATAGACACTCTCAGGGATGCAGACAGAATGAAAGGTAATGTTTTGTATTGGTATTGGTGACTGCCAATGAGAAGGCCTGATGGTAATATGGAGACAAGTGCCTGCCAGTTCCACCAATATCAGTAGAACCCTTCAAGAGTCTGCTGCAATCCTGGAAGTTAAATTCTCCATCCTGAATTTCAACTTTTTCCATCAACTTGTTCAGCCTTTTGAGAATTTAGACAGACCAAACTCTTCCTGATCTTTTTCTTACTATATGGCGTAGACTCCAGTGCACCTTGTGTCTTGAGGGACAGATTCATCTATCCCTAGTCCTAAAAGCTATTAAATGCCTTCAGAATGATTTGATGTTTTTACTTTTTTCTCCAAGGTGTGTAAGAGCCCATATCTTCACAGCATACTGCCCTAACCCCAGTGTTCCTATGTCTGAAGTTGCCAGGAGAAGGAATATGCTGCCCTCTAGTGCTATTTCTGGATGGATGCAAGTCCAGCTGCAGTTTGGAATGGAAGGAGGGATTGGTCCTGTTCCTGGGTCTGGCCTTTCTCCTGGTGTCCCTGGCCCAAGTTTTACCCTGGGAAGTACTTTGTGGTGGACAGGAATTGAAGGGAGTTTCTACCCTTATACTCAGGACTCCCTCTAAATCCAGGGGTGTGTGAGACTCTGCCTTGTGCAGGCATATGCCATACACTGAGCAGAACCTCTTCCTTCACCAAGAAGCATCTGTCTCCTGGCTGCTGCAGTAGGCCTCCACACTCCTTCCGTATCTGTTACTGTTCCGTCTAGTGTCAAAGGAATAGTGAAGGTTCAGGCAGACACCATTCCTCAGAGCTCGAGAGAGGGAAGTGAAGATCCCAGCATCCATATCCCAAGTCTTGAAAGCCCGGTGATGGGTAGAGGCAGAGTACAGATCACAGCAATTCTCCCACTTCAGGCAGTGGGCTGAAGGAAGCATGTAAAAATCTCAGGAGAGCAGCAGGAACAGGAGCAACAGCATGAGGGTCCCACAAAAAGATGATAGAGGTTGACAGCAGCTGTAACTGATTTTGTTGGGTGAGGGGCAATTAATTACTTTTGTGAGGGAAGAGGAAGCAATGGCAGTAATTGATTTTGAAGGGGATGAGAAAGAGAGAAGGAAAAGGGAGAGGAAGATTGTGATTGAGAGGACAAAGGGAAAATGAGGAGCAAGGTTTTCTATAAGCCATGTACTTGCACATACATAATTCCTGCAAAACAGGGGAGCTGTTCTCCCCAGGTCTCTCCCCTACCCTGCAACCACTTCTACTGCCACTAACTATGAAAGGATCTCCACAGCTCCATCTCTCACTTTCTCTGTTGGTCTTCAGATTGTTCCATCAGGCCTATTCTACCATGAGGAGGACAAGGTAAACAGAGGGAAAGATCTCTATAGATAGTCCCCTTAAAGAATGGAGCCTAGAAAAACCTTAGTGCCCTGGACAGGGGAGTGAGAGAGAGAGAGAGAGAGAGGAGGAGAAGAAAGATCTTGCTTGCTGCAATTCTAAACTGAGGTATAAAAGCAAGACTATGACTGGATAATCCAGGAGGGCTGAATCACTGCTCTATTTGCACTGCTGGAGACAGAGAATTGGGCGTAAGAACAGAATGGGTGTTCTGACTCATGACAAGTCTGAAGTGCCTCTGTTATTTGCAGGAACAGAGGTGCAGCCCACATGTCCCACACTGGGGGAGAGATCAAGATCCAGAATTTTATGTTTCTCAGAATGAAAATAAGTTATGCAAAGTGGACACCAAGGTACATGTAGGCTGGATTTTGTACCATGGAATTTTCCAGAGCATTTTATAAAAGCATCGGTATTACACAATGTATGAGATATGATATAGATAAATCAGTATGTTCTATATTGTGTTTATGTTTATATGGATAAGCAGTATGTATAGATACATACAACTATCTACTGGAGCAGATCAGCAATCCAACACTTCAATTCTACGAGGTTGTAATAACACACAGCAGCTGCTATTAAAATGGGGAACAACTAGTATATGATATAACATATGATTTATTAGCCTTCAAGGACCAATTATTACAATTAAAATCTATAGATATAAGTAGATGGTACCTTTATTGTGTTTAGTTAGTAAATATTTAGTAATATCTAACAAAGCCTAGAATGGTATATAATTTATATTTAAATCAAGGGCTTAGTCTAGATGTGCTTTTTTCTAAATTACTAACACATTTACATTAAATAGTCAATACACATAATTTAAAAATTATAGCTTAGAATTCCTGCTAACTTACTGTTACTAAGAGTTTGGAACTATCCCAAGGTAAATCTAGATTACTACGGTATGCTTTCTTTAAGGTTTGTTTCAACTGACCTAAAAGTATACCACCGATATCTGACCCCCCACCCCCGCCCAAAAAAAGTATCTTTCAGCAGTGGCACTTAGCTTCCAAAATAATTCATTTTAATAATATCTGCATTAGGCTGGGCAGATTTCTTAGTGTTCTTAAAACACAATATAGTGGCTCTATTCAAAAGCTACTGGGGGGCTGACTTTGATACCTGGGTATCTAAACCATTGCTCAAAGCAAAGAGTTGCTACAATTTCTAATCTTACCTTTATATTTAATTTCATTTCGTTTTCTTCATCAGTTTCACTGCTTTTAACTAAAATGTTTTCCAGTTTTAGATCTCTATGAACAATATCTGTCAAGGAAGAGAACAATAAATAAAAATGTATTTATCACTTGTAGTCAAAATATTCTGACAAATGTTTTTATCTTGTGGAAATTACTCATTCAAATGAGTTTCAGTTTCAATGCATTTAGCTTTCCATTACTGAAAACTTAAAAGGAAGGAGTATTTGCCCTTTGATCCAAGGAGTCTTATATGAAGATTCCGAATCTGGATCAAATTTGGATTCATCTTCCTGATGATCTGTAATAAGAAAAACAGTTTGCGTTGCTCTGTGTTATACAGTAGCAGACCTGTGAACATCTTATAGAAAAGAGTAGTGGATTATAGATTTACAAAATGTGCATATATTTTCATAAATCTAGTCTCGTCTCATATCCAACAGACCAAAGGGGATGGGACTGTAGATTTCTTTATTCCCCTTTCTCTGCCCACCAAAAATAGAGAAAAAAGAATGAGGAGTACTTGTGGCACCTTAGAGACTAACAAATTTATTTGGGCACTTTGGGCTTTAGCCCACGAAATCTTATGCCCAAATAAATTTATTAGTCTCTAAGGTGCCACAAGTACTCCTCGTTCTTTTTGCTGATAGAGACTAACACAGCTACCACTCTGAAACCAAAAATAGAGAGAAGACCAAAGAAGGGGCCATTCCACAGACAAGGAATCATATGTCTGGGTGGGAGAAAAAGAGGAGCTGCTAATTCCTCCAACTAATTCCAAAATATAGAGATGAATAAAATTTTTTGTGTTATTCAAATACAAATCTTCATACTCCTACAATATAGGGAAAAATAACTGGATACACTGAACTCTAGTTTTCTGGCTGAATTGGTTAACTCTGTCATGGACTGTGCAGGATTTTAATGCCTCTCTGGGGTGAATTAAAATGCTGATGTTGACTGCATCCCACCAAGTGGAGGACAGACAATTAAGGAATATCTAGAGCACTCCATGCCTGCTTCTTTCTCTCTGCTGTAATAGACTATTTACTTGGCTGCTGAAATAAGTTAATGCTGTAATGCAAAGTGGTTGAGACTTAAGAAGAAGAAATTCATGTTATTGTCAGATGGACGGTGCCGGAACAAAGAAGCAAAAGGAAATGTTAACAGTTTAAATAGTGGGGGGAAGCGCTAATGTAGGATGCTTCACTCCTAGGCCACAGGGACAGCAGTACTCTAGGAAATAAATAATATATATATAAACAGAGATCACTGTTACTCTTAAACAAAAAACTGACATTCAGAGCCAATTAATAAATGCGAGAAATGAACATCCTTGCCTTTTTTGTGAAGATACGCTATTGCTGATGCAAGGCTTTGAATTATGTGCCTTGTCTCGTTCTCTGTAAAGCATCCTTTCCTGTGAAGAATTTCTTTAAGTTCGCCATCCTCGCACAGCTCCATCACAAGGAACATCCGCTAACATTAATAAAGAACCAAAATAGTGATTTTCTTTTATATGTAAGATTGAATATTTTGAGTATTAAAACAAACTCTCAACTTTCAAGAACATGTACAACAAAAATAAAATACAATATGGATTTTAAAGACTGTTCTAAGAGTTCATTCAGCATATTGTCAACTTCTTAAAAAAGAGAATCCTATAGAAGCATCACTAAACCTAAAGACACAACATGATCTTCTTTAATGACTACGAATAAAGCTGTAAATACATATCACATGAGCACCCTTGACTAATTAAATAAAAGATAAAATATATTCTTACAGCTCATCAAAAGTGATCTGTGCCACTATAATGGACATCATACAGTGCCATCATTACAGTGTCCTTGAGCTTTGTGCTGTCCAACACAGCAACAACCAACCCCCTTTCACAAACTGTGAAGTAAGTGACTAAAAAAATGACACTAATTCACTCTCAAAAAAGCTTCCATCAGACCTTCCATCAAGCTCTGGTCTTCCAGCTATTTCTCAGAAAATGGGACAAATCAAAACGGAAAGCTAGCTTCCGGCTGGATGTTTTCTGCCACACTGCAACCAGTGGACTGCCCCCTCACACAGTGCTACAACAAACATGACGAGACAAAAAATAAACTTCACTATGACAGTACCAGACTATAAACTAGCTAATCCTGAAAGAAAAGAAAAAATTGGGTTGTGAATTTACAAAAGGAAAAAAATGTAAAAACCAAGGCCAAATCTATGCTAGCCAAACAGAAGAGTTATCTGCTCCCGTTAGAGACAGACACATAACTAAGTAGGGCCAGCAAGCTAATTCCTTTAAACAGGAAATGACAACACATGGACTTTGATTATCTTTTGAACTGCTGGCAGAAGGATTTATATTTACTGCCTAGAACAGCCTAGAAAAAAATTAGGAAAAATTAAAATGCACATTTCTCCACAATTTTCTAGTCATCAGTGGTGAGAAGAAATGTCCTATAAGAGAGGAGAGTGTACAAGAAGGCATGAGGAATTACCTCAGAATGCAGAAAAGAAAGCTTCTATTGATCTCTGCACCTTTCATTAAGTATTAATAGCATTCCGAGTATTGCAATTAATGAACCCTTACCTTAGGGGTCTCAAACACCTCTTCTAAATGTATTATATGCTCATGGTTCACTCTTTTTAAGATGCTCACCTCCCGTTCAAGTAGCTTCACAGCAGAGCTTCCAGCCTTAATTTTAGATGGAAAATGTATTTTACAGAGCATGACAATATTCATGATATGACCATATATATTCCACAATGGCAATTTCTGTTAAAGAAATCTACAGAATGTGTTAAACAAATGAACATGTCTTACATTTAGAAAAAGAGTTACAAAATAAATCCTATTGTACTTTGGGGTTGCTACCATTATATTTTAGCTTTTTCAACTGATAATGTCTTACATTTATATACAGTCTTTCCATCAGAAACCTTTCTGAAGCATTTCCTAAAATTGTGTTCACATTTACACATGTGCATACATGTGAGAGAGAAAATAGTAATTACTTTCCCTAAGATGGAAAAAATGTGAGAACACATATATGTGTGAGAGACATAAAAAGGAATTACTTCACCTAACGTGGAAAGAACATGACCACTGTTTAACACACACAGCAACGCTACACAAACATTCAAGACAGAAAATGAAGAAGAATATCAGGGGAATGCAGATAAACAAAACGTAATTACTCAAGTTGGAAGCTGGCCGGCTCACAGGAGCTAAAATCTCTAATCCTGTGAACATTTGCAAGGGGATCTCAAATGAACGTAAATGATTTTTGTCTTGTTCATTAGAAAGTAACAGACAGAAAAGCACCTCTTAACACCACACTGGGCTTTGGCTTAGTACCGACGTGGATGGAAGAGTAGAACCTACTCATCTTGGAGGTCTCCCATCCAAATATGATCAGACCCAAGCTTACTATTCTTGTCATATGATAAGACGTGATTATAAGAACCATATTTTCGTAACTTGTTTGCAGTAACTTAATTAAGGAGAATTAATCATTGTCAGTTTAGCAATTTGATAATGGTAAAACTATGAGCAGTAATACAACAATACCTCTAAATCTGGATCAGCTAGTAGCCTGTCACACACCAAAATAACTGGGGCTGCTAATATTAAAGTTTTAACAGTATTTCACCTTTTCAAGGTCTGTCATTCAGCCATAAAAAAAAGTTGGTTGCTGGCTGAAATTTGGCATGTAAACTCTCAGACTATGTTCATATGTTTTTTTGAATGTAAATCATCATTAAAATCAGT
The DNA here is from genome assembly GCF_028017835.1 of Emys orbicularis. Lineage (NCBI taxonomy): Eukaryota > Metazoa > Chordata > Testudines > Emydidae > Emys > Emys orbicularis. Next base: position 103,007,804 of record NC_088686.1, on the reverse strand, counting down.
TAAGCTAATATTTCGTTTTATTTAGGATTTTTAAAAATTATTTAGCAAAAAAGAAATAAACTTTAAATGGTATTCACTTAGCATCCAATGTTCTCTAAATAGATTTGGATAATTAAGGGTCTGATCCGGCAAACTTTTTCTTCAATTGTGACTTTATGTAGGAGTAAGAACCCCAAATTGCATTTTTATATTACATTTTTAATATTTAAAACTTGATGTGACTCACTTTCTGCTACAAGGAAGAGATAGTGAGAATATCAACTAAACAGTGAGAGTAAATACATGCACTGATTGCAATGTGAGTTTTGGATACACAAAGATACTGAGAAGAGGCACAAAGATACTGCAGAAACAGATTGGATAGAAAATCAAAGGAAAAGTAAGACAGGTTTAAAATAAATCAGAGATCTACATAATATTTACCTTTTCCCTATTCACTTTTTTGATTGCCCATTTTTTGCCGGTTTCCTTGTGTTTTACTTCAATTACCACCCCAAAGCTGCCTTGTCCTAATTTTCTTCCGAAATAATAGATTTGCTAAGGAAACAGAAACCAGAAAAAGAGATTTTGTTTTAAAAACTTTGATGGCAAAATATAGTTGTCATTGTTAAAAGTATCTGAATTGGAATGTTTAAAAGATCTCTTTAACAGGAGATGATGAACCCTGCCCATGTACACCAAGATTCATTTTTAAGAGAACACCTGTTCCAATTGTCAATGCAAGTTGATATAAGAGGGTAGACTGTGATGAGTTATGTAGATCTCAGTATGAATTCTCCATCTGAAAATTTTGTGGGCAAATCAATAAAGAATTTTGTTTCATCGTCTGACTATTTATTATCTCACAAATTAGAGTGCTGAACACAGTTACAAAAGAATAATAGATAATGTAGGTTAAAACAAACATTATGCAGACCTAACACAGGCAAGACTCCTAGCATGTTCAATGGTAGTTTAGCCTTAGAACAGCAGCATTCAAATATGCTGTGAAACAAAATACATAGAAATCACAATTCTTCTATACTTACAGTACCTAAGAGGCAAATTTAAGTTTCCTGTGTATCTGTGATTTGTAAACTTATATGTAAATAATGTGATAGGCTCTGATTAAATGCCTATTAGAAGCCTATCACCTAACTTCACTGGTGATTGGATCAAGTTCTTAATGATGAGATCTTAAACATTTTTTTCTTTTAAACAAAAGCTTAGTACTTGATAGCTGACCAACAAAGGAAACTACTGGGTTTGTGCTCCAGTTTTATTTCTATTCCGAAGATACGATTTCTAAGACAAGATATTTCTAATGTACTAAGGTCCTGTTATGTTAATTTCAACACATTTCCAAAAAGTAACAAAAACAAATACAAGAGGGAACAACAAATGTCTGTTGTGAACCCTTTACAGACTTCTCAGCACACCTACAGATGGATCTTTTGGTTAACTTTTCTGCACTGGCATATAGCCCCAATCAATGAACTGTTTATTTGGATCTGTTCCTTTTTGTAGAGGGGTGGGGGGGCAGGGATGTTTTCTCAGTTAAGAGTAAATTCATTGATCTAACAAATTAATATCCTGAGACACAGGATGGACTGCAAATGAAGTGCTGCACTTCTGACCACACACAGCAGGTCATTTTAGAGCACTGGTTTCTGCACCTTTGAAGCAAAATTCATGGAGAAAACAAATTTTCATTAACCAAGCATTCTGAAGTTAGATGATAGGTGTTTCTATCTCTCACTACGTGTTTTCTTCTTTAGATCTGAGATAAATGAGCAAGAAGAATGGGATTCAAAAATAGCAGGAATACCTCTTTTTTTTTTTTTTGGTACTTGTTAAAAAAAAGTGTTATCCTTTCATTTAAACAGGAGGAGAATGACTTTTTGGTATTGGCTTTTTCAAAAGGTCTTATAGCTGTACAGTGGTAGCAGGGAAAGGATCTGGACTCCTGAACAGAGGAGTCTGGCTCCTTGTTAGCTAAATATAGTGAACATGAGCCTTAAGACAGAAAATCACGACTCAGGTTCCTTTGGATGAAAAACAGCTGCAATTTATTTTAGGAATAAGGTGCTGAAAGATCAAATTGTTCTTTTTGGGGGGGAAAGGGAAGCTCAAATTCCCAGAAATGATTAAATGTTATACAAACAAAGCTACATGTCTCTATCTGCTGATGCAGAACAGTTAAACCTAAGGTTCGGCAGGATATTAATGATAAAAGTGGCTACATACCTGAATAGCAGCTCCATCATCTATTCGTGTGTGAGGAACTTTGCTTTCTGCACTACTGCTGCGAGTTGACTGGGTGAGCATTTTTCTATAAGATTCTATTAGCTCTGATTTTGGCATCTTTATACAAAAATATGAAGCATGAAATTAAACTACAATTCACTATTTTAAAAATTCTTAGATTGTTTCAGATATTTCAGTATTGTAAGATATATAATACACTAATTCACAGTATGTAATAGTTTAAAAGATGAACAAGATTTAAAATTAATTACAGGATTCCACATAGCCCAAGATTAATAGTCAATAAGTTGAAGATGGCAAAATATCTATACAGAATTATGTAAAAACCAAGAATAAGTTTTGTCTTTTGCAGGTCTCTATTGCTTGTATTCAGTGGGCTATATTCTGTTTTAGTGTAAATAGAACTATTCCATTAAAGGCAGCAGACTTGTATCTGCTTACAGAGGGGCGTAACTGGACAGGAAGTGGCTCAAAAACTTGATCACAATAACCACATTTAATAACATGGCAAGTAACACAATTTACTTTACTGGGCTGTTCAAAGTGGTGCCAATATATTATGGAAATATCATATGGTCCTACACTGCCAATTTTAATTTGCGTTTTTGAATTTCTCTCACACACAAACAAAATGATCACACTAGAGTTCCTAGTGAAGTTGGTCAGAAAATTTTCGACTAACCAGGTTTTTGTCAGAAAATACAGATGTGTCGAAACCAAAACTTTTTGTGGGAATGTACCAATTTCAACAAAATTTTCATCAGGAAATGGTTTTGCAGGTCCAGGGCAAACTTTCTAGTCAAAACTAGGAAGGTTGGAGGGGGTGGAGGGTGGGGAGAGAGACCAAAATGGTTCAGGCACTCACTTAGGATGTGGGAGACCCAGATTCAAGTCCCTAGTCTGAATCTATTGGCTATTCTAACTGGGTCTCTCAATCTCTCCTGTTACAGCTATTCCACTTTGTATAAATAAATATTCATTGGGCCAGAGAGAGAAAGGGAGAGAGACTGACTATAGCCCAGGGGTTAGAGCACTCACCTGGGATGTAGTAAATTCGGATTCAAGTTCCTGTTCCAATAAATATTTAATTATTTATACAAAGTGGGACTGCTCCAATAGGAGAGATTGAGAAAGACCCACCTCAGAAAACCAAATAGTCTGGTGGGTAGGGCATACATCTGGGATGTGGAAGATCCACGCTCAAGTCCCTGGTCTGAATCAACATATTCCAGGATGGTGCACTCTCTCTTCTTTGAAAAACTTCAAAAGGTCTTGGTTTCCTCCCAGTACCCAACAGGAAAATTTCTGAAAACTCAACAAAGTTAATGGGATGAGCAAACCATTTCCTGTCGAGTTCTAGATCCTAGCAGTTTGATTCTCAATCATTTAATTTCTTGCATGGTAGAGTACAGGAATGCCACAGACACATTGAAATCTTTTGTGGAGGTAAACATTACAGCCATTAGCCAAAATTAATGACCAAGGCCCCATTGAGCAAAGCACTTAAGTACTTAGCTGTAGACATTCATTGATGTCAATCATACTACTCACGTGCTTGAAGGCAAGTACTTACTCATGTGCACAAAGTTAAACATGTGCCTATGTGCTTTGCTAAATTGGGACCTGAATGAAGAGGTCATAATACTCTTAATCAGAGGAGTTTAATTGTGTTTAAAAATGATTGTGTGTTGGGGACAGGGCCGTCCTTAGGATTTATGGGGCCCTATGCAGTATTATTGAACTGGTGCCTGTGACGTTGTGCAGTCTATATGGTTTTATAAAAACATGATAATAAGTGAATATAATGCAACTGGGATATGCTTCGTGCAAAAGGTCTCTTGTAAGGTATCATTACAAAGCTCATAATCTACTGAGTGTGATCATCCTATTTGTAGAAATGTACCACTCTTGTATCTAAAACTAGAAATATAAAACATAACTCTGAGGGCCTATTGTAATTATGTAAAGTGTGGGCCATTAATGATGGTTTGGAATCTTGATGACTCCCATTAACAAGGACCATTGTCTGCAGATGGCTGTGTTTATCTGTTAGTCTTCCTGTATATGTGTGTGCTGGCAAGTGGGCAATGAAGTCTTGCAGTGACATGTGATCATGTCACCTGAACTGGAATCCATCTTTAACCTGGTGCTTTTCCAGTGAGGGGGGGTGGAAACCCAGAGGGACAAAGGGTTCCCGCCTTATGCAAAAGATATATAAAGGGGTGGAAGAGAACAAAGGGGGAGAGGAGCCATCATGAAGAATCCCCTAGCTATCACCTGAGCTGCAACAAGAGCTGTACCAGGGGAAAGAATTGTGCCCAGGCCTGGAAGGTGTCCAGTCTGAGAAAAAGCTTACTGAAGCATCTCTGAGGGTGAGATTATCTGTATTCAGTTTGATTAGACGTAGATTTGCGCATTTTATTTTATTTTGCTTGTGACTTACTTTGTTCTGTCTGTTACTACTTGGAACCACTTAAATCCTATTTTCTGTATTTAATAAAATCACTTTTTATTTAGTAATTTATTCAGAGTATGTATTAATACCTGGGGGAGCAAACAACTGTGCATATCTCTCTATCAGTGTTATAGAGGGCGAACAATTTATGAGTTTACTCTGCATAAGCTTTATGCAGGGTAAAACGAATTTATCTGGGTTTAGACCCCATTGGGAGTTGGGCATCTGAGTGCTAAAGACAAGCACACTTCTGTGAGCTGTTTTCAGGTAAACTTGCAGCTTGGGACAAGTGATTCAGACCCTGGGTCTGTGTTGGAGCTGACTGGAGAGTCTGGCTCAGCAAGACAGGGTGCTGGAGTCCTGAGCTGGCAGGGAAAACAGGAGCAGGGGTAGTCTTGGTACATTGGGAGGCAGCTCCCAAGGGGGTTTCTGTGATCCAACCCGTCACAGTGCCCTTATGCCCGACGGCAGCCCGGGCTCGCATGTGTATTTTAGATAAGGGTGATCTTTTGAAGGATTTATTTTAAAAACTATATGTCTGAAGATCCAAGCATTTAAGACTAAAGATGAATACTCAGATTGTGCATTTAAAAATCTATGGAAGGATTTTTTAGAGATGTGATTTTATAATCTTCAGCAACACACTAATGAAATATTTTAAAGCAAATTTTAAACTAAGGTCCTGTAGACTAACATGTTCTGAGTAAATATGACAGTAATGCACAACTGTTTTTGTCAGTAAATTCAGAAACTGACAGTATATACCTGGGGGTTGGCAAATGCCTGTTAAATGGCTTCATTACCACTTGAATGGCTCTTTAACAGTTTCAATGTTGTGCTAATAGATCTGGCAGGCTGGAGGCTTTTTCACTTTTAAGTTACTAGATCCCCTCCAAAGGAAGACTCACCAGGCTGCAGCAGCAGCCAGCTGTGGTGGGAGCCTGAAGGAAGGGTCAGAACAGGGATAGGAAGAGGCAGGTGGGTCGACACTAAGACCCAGAGGTGCCCCAAATTTTCAGGTGCCCTACGCATCCGTGTATGCTGCGTATGCCTAAGGATAGCCCTGGTTGGGGACACAAAAATTCTTCACGTAGAGCTGCTGACTGAATACGAGTGAAATAGGGATAAATGCTGGCCTTAGTATGAATGGTCCAACAAGTGCCCTTGACTTTCCTGGTCACAGACTGACCTACAGAAACAGCTTCAAGTGGTAACAACTCTAGAAGGAATTCATTTTACTCACATACTAAAGTGATGGACACTATATAAACGCTTGTCATAAATAAAATAAATAATTATCTGCAATAATTATGCCTGATAACAAGAAAAATATGCTTTCAATTGATGAGATATGTTACAAAATTATTTGAAATAAAGTAATGTTATGTGAATCTGACACTGAATTAAATAATAGAAAGGGTTTCTTATATTTTAGAAGATGATCGCCATTCTAATGCAATTTCCTCATTTATTTTCAAGCACCACATATCTCCTGACAGGTCTAGCATTGGATATTTCCTATATACCAATGGCCAAATAGTCAGCTATAGGTTTACCATATATACAATTGCTATTACTAACTGAGATTATTCTACAATATTATCGGATACTCTATACTATTTACGTAGTGAAGGAATAACTGAGGCTGAATGTATTTTAGTTTTCTTTGCTAAAAACATTTCCTGTTTTGTCCCCCCACTTACAGAAATGCTGGAAAACAAGTCACTGATGGTATATTCAGATATGACTGATTTAAAAGGATATTGAGTTTGCGTCCATCAATTTAGAAGTGCTTCTTTAAAGGGGACTCATTTATGTTAATATATCCCAAATGATGGATTTTCTTCTGGCATTCAGTTTTAAGTGCTTTTTTCATTTTATTCTTTTCAGATATATATTTAATACAAACGCCTCCAATAAAAGCTTTTAAAGCTTCCAATTGTACAATTTTAGAACCTTCAATATTAGAGAGATTATGTTCTGAGATAAATATGTCCGCAACCAATGCATTAACTACTGCAGGAACAATACTTAAAGAAAGAAACTCTGTACATCAATAAGAATGGCCTAAAGAGAAATTAAAGACAGATAGTCAACTTAAAAACCATACTTTTGTCTGAATTTTTTACCTACTATTATATAGCATACAATTATTATTATGTACTATTAAAACATTTAAGATTACTATAATTGAAAGAGATTAGAGGGGAAAATAAACTGGCTAACATATTCAAACCTGGATGCCTAAAGATTCCTAAATCAAAAGCCTGATCTTCAAATGTGCTGAACACAACAGTTCTATTGACTTCAAGGGAATTTGTGAGTACTCAGTTCTTCTGAAAATTAGACCACTTCTATTTAAAGCCTTGCTTCAGCAAAAGCTATTAAGCATGTGCCTAAATCCATCCTTGTTCAGGACGTGATTCAACAAACCATCCTTTAGCAAAGAACTTCAGCATGTGCTTTACTGAATTGGGTCAAGGGGGCCTACATATAGAGTTTTCTAGATTGTTTACTACATGCATTACCAGCACCTCATTTACAGTTAATTGCACTGTATAGTCTGACAGACACATTTCTTAGGGCTACAATGTAATTTGTCTCAGAGTACTACTTGGCCTGTCTCTTAGGGAGAAAAAAAAAGTCCTCTGAAGAAGGGTTTACTCAACATTTGTTTACAACTTAGGTTAAAAATGATATAATTTTATATTCATATGGTATAATCTTCACTCTGAGTTAAATGTACATCACAGTACATGAATAACTTAGCACTTATAAACCACTTTGCAGTTTCAAAGCATTAACTAATTAATCCCATTAAATCCATTTAATATGTAACCTTTTCGTGTCTCTTGAGGTAAGATATTAACACCACATTTTCTTCAAAAGAAAAAAAAATCAGGAATTTACGTTTTAATATATTAAGTTAATTTGTTCTGCAAATTTTCTAATAAATTATTAGATTTTTTTAAATAGTGAAACAGCTTCTTCCATATAATTGGTCCTATATGGGTCTGGTCAAGCATAACGTGTTATATCATACTCTTCTCATGGTATTCACAATTTCTAGAGAACCAGGATTTTTAAAAAAAAACATTATAGATTGTTACATGCAGTATATAAGAGCTAGGAAATATTATTATTAGGTACAAGGCTTCAAAAACATTGTGAATAGGGAAGATGTTTTAGAATGTAGTTAGAATCTGGGCTGTCCTACTATACACACTTATGAGGGCACACTGGGAAATATAGTCCTTATTGTTCTAAGCAGAAATGAGCACTAGTCATTATGAAATAAAACCTGGATGGAAAGGAATGGCATCTCTAAACCCAATCTGCTCACCTCTGTTACAAAAGAGATTTGTTCCTCTGACTGGTGAGGCAAGGTGTCATCATGGGAACTTAAAAACTCAGATGTCTCTAGCAGAGTACCTCCGGAGCACATTGGACCCTTGTTGCAATTGGGGCAAAAAAATACAACATCGCTTGGTTGAAATGAAGCGGAGCACTTGGTGCATTTTATGGTTTTCTTGTCCTGGCTGAGATCAGTCATCTGTTCAGTGTTGTAGAACTTGCTGTGCAAATTAAATGGTAGCACAAAGACTGGCAGGAATGTGTCCACTGATGAAGGAAGAACAAAAAGCTGAGGAGAAGAATGGGAAGGTCACAATTAGTGAATTTGTGGCACAAAAAAAACTTATGTTCTGATTATGAATGTCTGCCACACTGACAAGGAACTAGACTGGTACAACACAGAATACTGGTTTGTACAGCAGATCTGCAAAAACAGAAGTTGTAGTTAAGAAAATTTTCCTTCAGCTTTTCTACCCATGCCTGGCACGTTCAGGGAATCATAGAAATTGGAGATGGGAAAAATAAATTCCTGCTTATTACCAATGCAAGGTTGTTTTCCACATTTATTTTCTAGTTATTTCTTTTTCATAAATGGGATATAACATATTTGTTAAAATATTTCAAAATACTTAATTAAACCTAAATAATTGTAACTGGCATGATTATGTTGTTATTTTGACAAATAAAAATGCAGAATTTTCAAATATTGTGTACAGAATTTTTAATTTTTTGGCACAGAATTCCCTCAGGAGTAACTAATGGTGGGGAAAGGGGCATGAAGGAGGGCTTTAATGGTGGTCATGAAATAGTTTTGCTCACTTAAAAGAAAAATATTTTGCTCATTTTTTTAAAAAGGGCCAACATTAAATGTTATACTACATTTCCTGCCTAGTTCGAGGTTTTTGTAAGCTGGCATACTGTGGAATGGTTCTTATCAAATTAGAGTCCTTTCTCGGCTGATCAATGAACTGAAAGATAAATTTCTGGTTAACATTATCAATTAAACTATGCAGAAAAGGAGAGATTCGGTTTTACAAAACCTTCATGGATCTTTCTATCTGGCCAAAACAGACCAGAGGAAATAGTTTAAAAAGTGGAACAGAAAAAGAAAAAGAAAAAGGACCTGCTGCTGCTGTAAACCAAAGCACTTCCAATGGTGGAAAACATTGATCCTACATTGGCTTCTTGCTTGAGACGTCTTTTTCAATACACTTTAATCATGTTCTAAGAGTCATGTGACCTTCCATGCAGCCTTTAGGATATCACTAGAACAGGCCAAGACAGGCCAACCCTAAAAAGTTTCCGATGCTTTATTAGTCCCTTAAACTACAGGCTATTGCAGGGGATCTAATCAGTCAATTAGAGAATGAACAATAAGTGACAGAGAGCTTTATTTATCCCAAGTAAAAAAATGAGAAAAGGTGAAAGGTGGAATCCACGGGACAGCAATTCTAGTGGACACAGGGTGTGACATTACACTCCATATTCTTTATGGAAATATGCTTATGATATGGATATGACATAACTGAGATATACTTTATGCAAGATGGCTCATGTAAGATATCACTGGAAAGGTTATGATTTATTGAATGCAATTATCCAATTTGTATGCCTGTATCATTTCTGCATCTGAAGTTAGGAATATTGACTATGTATCTGTATTTCAAATGGGATCCTTTCGGCATTACGCCCAACTAGCCCTTCAGGTACCACAATGAGAAAGCATGACAGTGCTAATGGCCCATTACCAGAGACAATTGACTGTAAGAGAACTTAGTCCTCCAGAGAGCCTAAGAGCAATGGCGGCCACAGTCTTGCAGAGACATGGGTCCGAGTCACCTGGTTCTGGATACCCTTCCTCCCCTTTTGGAATGCCAGTTTTTCCACTGGAAGAAAAGGGTTCCCGCCTTACACAAGGCAGGGGAGTGACATCACCGAGGTTCTCCTCTGCCTCCCACACAAAGAGACATTGAAAAACACCTGGAAGCAAGAACTGAACTGGGGAGAGAAGGGTTGAGCCCAAGCTGGAAGGGCATCTAGCTTGTGAGTCTCAAGCCGGAGACCAGTGCAGCTGCCTTTCAAGACTTTCTGTAATCTGCCTGCAATAATATCTAGAGTGAAAAAACACTATTTGTAACCAATTTCTTTAGTGAAACAAGCTGAGTTTGTGTGTTTTGTTTTATTTGCTTAGTAATCTGCTTTGTTCTGTTTGCTATATTTTAACCCGGGGCGAGCAAACTTTTTGGCCCGAGGGCCACATCAGGTTTCCAAAATTGTATGGAGGGCCGGTAAGGGGAGGCTGTGCCTCCCCAAACAGTCAGGTGTGGCCCAGCCCCTATCCAACCCCCCCCTGCTTCTTGCCCCCTGACAGCCCCCACGCAGGACTCCTGCCCCATCCAACCCCCCCCCGTTCCCTGTCCCCTGATGGCCCCCCCGGGACCTCTGCCCCATCCATGCCCCCCTGCTCCCTGTCCCCTGACCGCCCCCCCGGACCTCCCGCCCCTGACTGCCCCCTGCCATCCCATCCAACCCCCCCTCTCCTTCCTGACTGCCCCCTGGGGAGTCCTGCCCCCATTCAACCCACCTGTTCCTTGCCCCCTGACCACCCTGACCCCTATCCACACCCTCACCCCCCGACCACCGCCCCAAACTCCCCTGCCCTCTATCCAACCCCCCCTGCTCCCTGCCCGCTTACCGTGCTGCCTGGAGCACCGGCGGCTGGCGGTGCTACAGTTGCGCCTCCCAGAGCACCAGGACAGGCAGCTGCACTGCCCGGCTGGAGCCAGCCACGCCACTGTGCAGCACAGAGCACCGGGTCAGGCCGGGCTCTGCAGCTGTGCTGCCTGGCAAGAGCTCACAGCCCCGCCGCCCAGAGCATTGCGCCAGCGGTGTGGCGAGCTGAGGCTGCGGGGGAGGGGAAACAGCGGGGCAGGGGCCGGGGGCTAGCCTCCCTGGCCAGGAGCTCAGGGGCCAGGCAGGACGGTCCTGCGGGCCGGATGTGGCCCACGGGCTGTAGTTTACCCACCTCTGTTTTAACCACTTAAAATTCACCTTTTGTAGTTAATAAATGTATTTCTTGTTTATAATATAATCCCATTTGTGCAATTCATAATTGGGGGGAGGGGTGCATACCTTCCTCCAACTGAGGGAGGAGGCAGATTTCATAATATACTTTTGGGTCTGCACTCCAAGGGAGGTGGATACCTGAGTGCTGGGGCAAGTCCCTTAAGCGGAGACTTCCCAGAGCTGATCTCATTATCTGTGTCACATCAGGTGGCATCTCGAAGGGAGGCAAGCCATCACACAGGGTATTTGTTAGATTTATCTATTTTCTACTCTTACCAATAAAAACAAAACATAAGGATTTAAGATCCAAACTCCTAATTTAAAAATATAATGTAATCAAGTCCTCAAATATTCTAACACACAATTCCTGGCATTAATATCTGCTCCTATATCTATCAAATAATGAAAAATGTAAGTTTTATATAATTGAAAAGGTTTTTGTGGCGAAAGGAGAGAAATTTGATGTATTTTTTTTTAAATATAGCACGGCAATAGGGTACATGTGGTGCAAATAGGGAAATAGCAGAGGGAGGGAGGGGCTTTTTCTTATATAGGCACCTATTACCCCCCACCCCATCCCGTTTTTTCGCAGTTGCTATCTGGTCACCCTACCTAGAAGCATAAGGAACATTTTTCTCACATACTTGTAGCTGTCTATTTTTGCCACTGTGAATTAAAAGTGTGATCAAAGCACAATCTGAAATTACTTTTCCTTTACAACTCAAAAGTGTTTTTAAGTGCTTTTAATCAAAGTTAACAACTGTGAGGGATCCAGGAGAGACTGGAACTCATGGATACATACAATTGTTATTGGCAAGGCAGGTATATTAATAGCCACTTTTTCTGTTTGTGAAAAGAGGAATGTTCACACACTTGAAATTTCAGCTTTCTAGTGGGTAAAAGTATTAACTTCTAGTTCTCCCAGGCCATGAAATATTGGACCTTAAATACGCATCTCATGAATATGTTGCATTTTCTTTTACTTCAATTCCAACATGATTTTAGCAGCTCTGGTACTCAGAACTGAGATTTTCAATGTTATTGCTTATTAATCTCTAATCTGAGCGGATCTGCTTCTAAACCTCACAACTGCGAACTCGTCAATAACTGACTTCCTCTGTGGCCTCAAGAAAGTCATTTCACTTCTCTGCCTCATTTTCCTTATCTGTTAAATTAAGATAATTCTACTTCCCATACTATGTTGTTGTCAATGTTTCGTAAATGTTAATGTCTGCAAAATACTTTAAACAGAAAGTGCAATACAGGTGCTATATATTATTATTTTGACCTGCTATTGTTATTTTATACGTAATATGACAGCACCTAGAAAACCCAAATTACTTACTAAGACTCATTCTAGTGAACCCGCAAATACTTTTAGGTTCAATATGTTTTTCTAAATTCTGGTACTGGGGCATTCATTAAAAAGAGATCGGGGGTAGCCGTGTTAGTCTGTATCTATAAAAACAACAAGGAGTCTGGTGGCACCTTAAAGACTAACAGATTTATTTGGGCATAAGCTTTCGTGGGTAAAAACCTCACTTACTGAAGAAGTGAGGTTTTTACCCACGAAAGCTTATACCCAAATAAATCTGTTAGTTTTTAAGGTGCCACCAGACTTCTTGTTGTTTTTATTAAAAAGAGAAAAACTGAATCCTTGTCCCTTGCTAATGAAAAACCTATCAGATGTTCAAAATAAAGCTAGCAATAATCATAGAACTAGCATTCTCTCAGCAGGCTGACCCAAGCCAACAGGGAAGTTGACAAAAATCATCTTCTCTGAAGCACTGAACAGGAAAAAAAAATGCATCTAGTAGCATTTGTTTATCAGTGTATGATCATGCACTGCAACAGCTGATCCTGCCAATTAATAAAGTAATATATTGCATAGAGGAATATTTGCATTCATGAGTAGCTATGGAGGTACCTAGTGACACATACTGTATGTACGCCTACAGAAAAGACTGTCCAACTCTGTTTTAAAATAAATGTGAAAGTGGCATTTTTATAATAGACACCAACATAACTTCTCCCCTACTTACTAGCCATTTTTCTTAGAGGCTTGCAATTTTCCTCTTTCCTCTTGGCTCCTTTGTAGACAGCACAGGTAGAATGTTAGACCAAGAAGATGAAGCACTTCTATATTACATTGTACAAAATCTTTAAACAGGTTCACTATCAGTAATTCACAGCCGTAAAAGTACAACGTGTAAAAAATACCATTAAACTGGTGAAAGCAGGCCATCCAATCTTTTTATTCAAGCAGGTTAAATTATCATACTTAAGAGATATGCCGAAGCCCTTTTAGGTGCTATTACTATTCGCAACCAATTTTGCTAGGACAACAAAAGCCAAATGAAAATAACCACAGACAAATCCTGTCATTGATTCCCCTGATCTATAACAGACAGTCAGGACATGACTCTTGAACTGGAAGATTGTCTACTTATAGTGCAATATACTTATTGTCTACTTTTAGTGCAAGTGAAGATTGTCTACTTATAGAGCAACCCTTTGTTGTTAATTTGATTATTTTGGTGTCTCAGATAGCTGCACACACAAATCCGTATGCCTGGTTTTGAAATGAAGTGCACTGTACTGCCAAGTAAAAGGTTAGGTTTGGGAGCAACACTTTGATTCCAAGTTTACAAAACCAGAGAGACCAGGCAAATTGTTGATGTACGTGACAGGATGGTTTTGCTCTTTAACAGTCTGTCTTTTTTATGTTGTCCCATTGGAATTCTGTTCTTTCCTGTGTTTTTTGTGTGGTCTGAGTGTGATATGAAGGGTGCAATGCAGACAGGTTTTTTTTCTCCCATTAGTCACTGCAGTGTTCTTCTTTTCTCCTTTTCAGAAAATAAGGAAAAATGGCAAATAGGCAAATACATCCTCCTGTGTAAAAGCTAATGGTGGCGGTCAAGTTGCTAATGACTGGAACAGCCATGTCAGCCAAGCCCCGGGATACAGGAACAGGAAAAAATGCAGAAACCTCAAGAGAAAGGAAACTAGCAATAAAAGCTTTAGTTCAGAGCTGACTAGTGGCCATGAAATTATTTTGGGCTAAGATCCCTTTTTCATTATTTAGGGTAATCTTTGTTGTGTCTGGGTACATTTTGGTTTTGGTTCATTTCTCTATGGTGAGGTAGAGATAGATTAAAAAATTATATTTTCTTTTCTGGAGCACCCATTTTCTTTATAAACCACCACCACTTGGTCTCTGTGACCATGATATCTTTGGATTTCAAAAGACCATTGTCTAAGTGCTGCTTACAAAGTGATTGTTGAAGCAGTATAAACTGCAGCCCAAGATGACTGCTGATGCAGCATTATCTGCAGCCTTAGCAGAGGCTATGTATTCCACCCACCTGTAGTGAGTAACCTAACGATACAGGTGATAGTATTATGGAAGAGGATAGGACCAACACTTTGGGGAGAAGGAAATCATTGGCCTCAGCTCACCATCTACAGCTAGAGAGAAAAACAAAGAAGAAAATCCAAAAAGGGGGGAAATGATTAGCCATTGCAAGCCAAAGCAACTACACCTACCAGAAACAAATTTCATCTTATTAGAGTACCACTTTTCACATACATGCTAGATATGGAAATATTTCTCTTGAGCACCTACTTATTAACTATGCTTGTAAGTGTGCTTGTTACTGTCCAAAAATGACAATATTTTGACTCCAACTTAAATATAAAGAATGCAACATTCAGCCACACAAAGCAATAGAGCAGTTTGACCACACAGGCACAAATGAATAATTAACTTGGAGACTTCAACTAATAACTTTTCTCCTACAAAGTGTTACTGTCTGTAGTTTTATTTAAAGTACATAATCATGTCAATTTTTTGTCTGCAGAGATCAAACATTTTAGGGTGCAGTGTTACGCATTCCCCAAATATCCAGAGAAGAAGAATAACCTGGCAGTCCAACCAAAAATGAAAGCCATCATCTAGACAAAAGAGCAGCACAGAGAACTGACTGTCTCTTCTGGGCAGATTTAATTGTTTTTAGAGAGACAAAGTGGATGAGGTAATATCTTTTATTGGACTAGCTTCTGTTGGTGAGAGAGACAAAACTTTTGAGCTTACACAGAGCTCTTCTTCAGGTCTGGAAAACATACTCAGAGGGTATGTCTACTCTGCAATTAGACACTCATGGCTGACCCATTACAGCCGACTTGGACTCATGAGGCTTGGGTGTAGGGGCTGTTTAACTGCAATGTAGATTTTCAAGCTTGGGCTGCAGCCCGAGCTCTGGGACCCTTCCATCTCACAGGGTCCTAGAGCTCAGGCTCCAGCCAAAGCCCAAACATCCACACTGCAATTAAATAGCTCCTTAGCCTGAGCCTGAGACCTGAGTCAGCTGGCACAGACCAGCAGTGGGTTTTTAATTGCAGTGTAGACATACTCAGCGCATCCCAGCTAAATACAAGGTGGAACAGACATATCTATATCTGACCTATCGGTTCTCATCCTCAAAGGAAACCTGCACAACACTTTCAAAAGACAAGTCTGGAAGCTTAAATTTATAACTTTGCTAGACACTAAAAATCATGGACTGAATAGACCAGGAATCGGCAACCTTTCAGAAGTGGTGTGCCGAGTCTTCATTTATTCACTCTAATTTAAGATTTCGCGTGCCAGTCATACATTTTAACGTTTTTAGAAGATCTCTTTCTATAAGTCTATCATATATAACTAAACTATTGTTGTATGTAAAGTAAATAAGGTTTTTAAAATGTTTAAGAAACTTCATTTAAAATTAAATTAAAATGCAGAGCCCCCCAGACCGGTGGCCAGGACCCAGGCAGTGTGAGTGCCACTGAAAATCAGCTCGCGTGCTGCCTTCGGCACGCGTGCCATAGGTTGCCTACCCCTGGAATAGACACTGGATTTATGGCTTACTACAACAATCTGTAACCACTAACAACCCCCTACAGCTGACTTCCCTCCCTTTCTTTCCCCCCTGACTAGAAGAGTGTTAATGAGCCACTTCACCTTGAATGGTCCCTTGAAATATGTGTTAGCTACTTATGCTAAACAATCTGTTCTACCTTGTATTTAGCTGTGACACTCTTGAGTACGTTTCCCAGACCTGAAGAAGAGCTCCGTGTAAGTTCGAAAGCTTGTCTCTTTCACCAACAGAAGTTGGTCCAATAAAAGATATTACATCACTCACCTCGTCTCTCTAATATTTTGGGACCAACACAGCTACAACCACACTGCATACACTAATAGTTTTTATGCATTCACGGTTAAGTGCCTAAAAATTAAGGAGATTAGATAGAACTGAGGGAAAAGTTTATAACAATGCAAATCTGGAATGGTTATTCATTAAAAGCTTCAGAGGGTCCTGTGGCACCTTTAAGACTAACAGAAGTATTGGGAGCATAAGCTTTCGTGGGTAAGAACCTCTCTTCTTCAGATGCAAGAAGTGAGGTTCTTACCCACGAAAGCTTATGCTCCCAATACTTCTGTTAGTCTTAAAGGTGCCACAGGACCCTCTGTTGCTTTTTACAGATTCAGACTAACACGGCTACCCCTCTAACATTAAAAGCTTGTTACAGTGTTTTAGTAGAAGGTACTTTAAAGATAAAAATGCACCTAAAAGCAGTTATTCTTTATCCCTCTTTTGTTGTTGTTTTTGCTTTGTTTTACATCTCTATTCTTCATACATACTCTGAAGATGGATTCAAAATTAACAAGATCAACTTATTAACAAAACTATTAGAAAATACAACTATTTTATATTTTTGTACAGTATTATCTTTTATTCAAGAATCTCAAAAAACTGAAGGGGGAGATTTTCAAAGGCACAAATGTGAAATTGTTCCCAGTTACTGCTTATCAGTCAGTGAATCATCTTTTTTTTTCTGGCCATATTTTCACAAGTGGTCTCTACATTTATCCCAGAAATTTCACCATTGCATTTTTTCAATCTGCAAAATTCCAACAATTCACTTAGTGTGTGCAAGTTTGAGTTTTGCATAGACAAATGATTGTGGGCAAAATACTAGAGGCCAGAGTCAAGGAATGGGGGGAGGGATAGCTCAGTGGTTCAAGCATCGGCCTGCTAAACCCAGGGTTGTGAGTTCAATCCTTGAGGGGGCTACTTAGGGATCTGGGACAAAAATCAATACTTGGTCCTGCTAGTGAAGGCAGGGGGCTAGACTCAATGACCTTTCAAGGTCCCTTCCAGTTCTATGAGATAGGTATATCTCCATTTATTATTATAACTTTCAAAAATGTCTCTTCAATCCCAATTCTGCATTATAATTCCCGCACAGACTGCTGAGCCTAAGTGGTTCAAAATGCAGAATGGAGACTTAATATTAATCACTGCAGGCCTGATCTAAAGCCCACTGAAGTAAAGGGAAACATATTGATTTAAGGGGGCTTTGGATCCTGCCTTCAAGCTGTTCATATAATATTAAATTTACAGTTGCTTTGTCAGAAAAACAAATAAGGCTTATACCAGCCATTTATAATCTATGGATTTCTACATTGTTCTTATAAAAAACAAAAATAGAGAGTTTATTTCCCCCTATAAAAAAGTAACATCTGAAAACATGCATAAGCAAATAATCTCAGAAAAGTACATAATGAACTTTTATCAGATGATCTTAGGGACAGCTTTAAAAACCAAATTGTCAAACCTCACCAGGCAGAAGTGGATTGAAAAGGCAGTAAAAGAAGAATAAAAAAGAAAACTGAGATATGGAAAAAGTGGGCAAGAGACAAACTATGTAAACAGGTTATTTTTCTTTATCTGTGAGTTATATTTAAAAATGTACCCTGAAATGTTCATAAATTAAGGCCGTTTTTCCATGTAGGGATCCTGTTTGCCAAGTCAAACCACTCACACTTTTTTTTTTCAGTTTGTCACCAGAATTCTTCACTAGAATTACAGCCCTATTATGTACAGTGGAGCGACGCTGTTCCTATATTATAAATTACAGCAATATTCATAAATGTAATGCAATAAGATTTTCTTTTATTTGTAATTTGCATGTATCGGGATACAGTAGTGTATGATACTGTATATTTAACTAGAATACCAAAAAATTACTATATTTCAGAACATATCTATTTATTTAGCGAAGTACTTTTATTTAGTGAACATTATAGTTAGGTAATTGTATTCTATGTCTGGACAAAATTGAAGAATATTTTGCAGATTACACACATTCTGCAAATTTGGGAAAGCATTTGACATTGGCAAGCATTGTAATACCAACACTAAGAGAGGGAAAGACATTTCAGGGATGGCACCAAGTTAACGGCATGATTTAATAGTTCTCATCTCAGTCAATTACAAAATAATAATTTACAGGATAAAAGTTTTTGGCTGGTTAATATTTGAAGTACCTAACTGTTTTCAAAAACAAATTTCCAATACTGGAGAAAAAAAAAATTCCATTACACAGACATGGTACAGTCCTCTGATACAGGTAACAATTAGGATGATATTACTAATCAACTCTGCTATGAATTAGTTAACACAAAATTACTGAATCGATGGATTGTAAAAACCCATCCCAGGGTAACTACAAATGCAAAACTTTCATTGACTGAAATATGAATTACTGCACCCCAAGTTTCAATACAGTTTATTCTTGTGTCTTGTCACTTATAAAACGTATAAGTCTACATACTTCCAATTAGTCTACATATTCAAATACATATAAAATATGTTGGTATCTGATTCAAAGTGACTCAAAATTCAGCACTACAGCTAATGAATAATCAGGAATTCTAGTAACAAAGTCCAAGAAACTACAAGCAACTAAGATTGGTTATGATGCAATGAAAAATCAACTACTGTGTGCATTTAGCACAGCAGTGACCTTGAGTCCTCTATACCAAAATGTTGATAGCTACATGACAATTTTAACCATTACCCAAAGAGGAATGCTACTTCAATAAGTGATTTTCATTAAAGATGTGAAAATTCACCCATAAATTTCTTTGTTTGGTGACTTTCTAAAAATCTTACAATGGAACCATAAAAAAAATGAAGCTAGATTCTGATTTAATTTACACTAATATAAACCTAGAGTAACTGCACTGAAGACAATAGAATTACTCTGGATTTACATCAACGTAACCAAGATTAAGATCTGGCCCAATATGATTAAAATTAGTAGAGCGCATCATTTGCTGATACCCTTGCCCAGGAAAAGGCAGCCTCAGGCATGCTATTACTAGATTACACAATTTCACTGACAGGTTGAAGGGTTTAAAAGGTAGTTGAGAAGTGTGGAGGATTTCATTTTTCACAGGCAAAGGATCTTCTTCCTCAATTAAAAGGACACCATCATGTCATTTCTTCAAAGTTAAAAAAGTTCTGACCTTTGTTTCTAAGGAGCTTGACAATAACATTTTCTCCCTGTATTTCCCGCAAAAAAAAACATTTTCTTTTTTAACTGTGGTTAGAATACAGTTGAACAGGTATTTTTTGTTTAAGAATAAAGTACAGTACCTTATCATGCAAAAATATCCACAGAAACCAGCAACATTGATAATACCACCACAGGTGTGGTAACAGTGTTAACAGGTTCTGCTGAGGCAACTGACAGAAGACAAAACATTGTTTTAGTGCATCCCATAGAAACAGTGTCCATGGTTTTATTTACATTTCTCAGTGATAACAAGCCAAATACCATGTTGCTCACTCTGATTTTAGTAGAGTTTTGACTGAGTAAAGAGTAATGGACTTATTACAGAAGTAGAGCAGTGGCTATATATTTTTAGGTCTTGTTTTTGCACTTCAAATAGGGTTTCAACCTCTTTGTTTTGCATGAGGAATACAGTGTATATTTACAGCACATAATCTGTGGGTAAAGACATTTCCTCAAAAATACAATGTAATTTAGTTTATAAGTTAAAATTAATTTAAAATGGGACCTTTAAGATAACTTTCTCAGTTGTCTCACCTTTTGTAGAATTCCTTTTGCTAACTAATGAGTGATTCATACTTTCCATATAGTTAAAAATCATTGCTAACTAGTGATTTATGCACATTTGTAGACATTAGGATGCAGTTAAAAGTAATAATAGTTTCTTTCCCATTATATTCACCATTTTCCCTTACTCAGAAAGGCCACCATTTCCCATAACTTACATTGGCACTGAAGTGACCTAGTAAGATTGAATCTACTCATATCCTCAGTAAAGATTTTACTGAGGGAGAAGGGTAGTACGCCCTTAATAAAGATGGTACCATCAGGGCTGGCTCTAACTTTTTTGCCGCCCCAGGCAAAAAAGAAGAGCGCCGCCTTGCTGTAACACACACCCCCCCGAGCGCTGCGCCGCCGACTCCCCCCCCCAGCGCCTCGCCGTGCCGCCCCAACCCCCCCACCCCCAAGCGCCGTGCCGTGCAGCCCAAACCCCCAGAGCGCCGCGCCGGGCCAGGCCGCCCAAACCCCCCGCCCCGCCCAAACCCCCAGAGCGCCGCGCCGCCCAACCCCCCCCCAACGCTGCGCTGCCGAAGCCCCCGCCTTCAGCACCACACCGCAGAAACACCCCCCGCGCTGCCCGGCCGAAACAAAAACAAAACAAAAAAAACCCCTCGAGCGCCGCCCCGCCGAACAAAAAAACAAAAACACCGTGAGCGCCCCCCGCCACCCCAACATTGGCCGCCCCTTCTAAGGTGCCGCCCCAAGCACGTGCTTGGTCGGCTGGTGCCTGGAGCCGGCCCTGGGTACCATCTCCCATTTTTGTGATAGACATAAAGTCTCTAGCTGCTCTCAGGAAACATGGTCATGATTTCATTAAAACCTCCCTTCCTCAAAGTAAGGCTGCCCTTTATAAAGTTGTCTGTCATTTTCCATTGTCTTCAGTAGAACTTACACATACCTCTTAATCTTCTTACCTGCTGATATTCAGCACAAGCAAACAATACATGACAATTGACCAAAATATGGAACAACCAGGGTGGATAAAAATGGATGATTTTTTTATTTAAAAAAAAAAAATCGGATTTTTTGATAAAATGCTTTTAGAGGAAAAAACCTATCTAAAGGTAGTTTTAATTAAGATACATTACAGCTCAAAGATATCTCATCATGGAATAGGGCTTATAAATTCTAATTCTATAGTATGAGACAATATATTCATGTAATGTTTAAGAAAAGTTTTGTAAATGAGCTCCAGTAGTTCATGGATTAGGGACCCAATCTTATGGGGTTCCAGGGGCTTCTGTATAGATTATTTAGGTTAATCTTTCTATCTACCCAATGGCACTCAGTGCTCAGTCTAGAAGATACCATCAGAGATGCTTAGTTTTGCAGTTCTCAAACTGTGGATTTGTGTCTCCAGAGATAACATGCTTGTTAACAGCAAAAATATTTTTAAATAAATAAATAAATAATATATAGAGGTGAGAAATAACAGACCTCAACCCTATTGTCCCTCTGCAAATTTGTGTACACAGAGTCAATCCCTTACCCAGGGCCGCCCAGAGGATTCAGGGGGCCTGGGGCAAAGCAATTTTGGGGGCCCCTTCCATTAAAAAAACGTTGCAATATTATAAAATACTATATTCTCGTGGGGGCCCCTGTGGGGCCCGGGGCAAATTGCTCCACTTGCTCCCCCTTCTGGGCGGCCCTGCCCTTCCTTACCTCTCTCTAAAAGTGTAAAGTTTCAAAAAGTTCAATCAATAGAAGATTGTTGGGGGCGGAATAGATCTGGACAAGGAGAAGAAGTCTGGAGATAAATGTGAGAAGGGAGGGACAGGCAGTAGAAACAAAAGTGAAACTGTTTGAGCAGCATATTCCAGAAGTCTTGAGGTCTTTCTGAGTGTAGCATTCATTGATTTGAGATCTACCATAGCATTCTCTCACTAGAAGGGAAAACCTATAATGGCAGCAGGCTGTAAAAGAGACCCAGTTTGGGAATATTTTAATGAAGTTCCTCTACCTGTGGGTAAGACAGGCATGCATGCAAAATGCAAACAGTGCAACAAAGAAATGCAAGGCCTGGTTGCCCGAATGAAACAACATTATGAGAAGTGTTCCTTCTCAGGAGGAAGCTGCGCTGAAGATGATGAAAGGAACATGTCTGAACATGCAGGATCTTCAGGTTAGTAAACTTTTTTATTTCATACTTCTTTCTTAAGGACTGCCTGTCTTCCTTCTGGACTATTCTTGAATTCTCATGTTTGAGCAAAAAAATATAGCTGTTACTCTATGGTTCTATCATTTGAGATGCAGTTGTGATCAAAAATAAATAGCTGAAATTGGCAGATCTTCCTTTTACAATTTCACCTTTAAAGTAGTACTGAGTGTCAGTGAATGCAATGAGTAATACTAAATGAGCAGTATGGTAATAATAATTAAATAACTGCATTGACTTATTTTATTTAGGAGAATCCATCCTCAACATACAGGATTCTGAAGACTATCCACCTTCAAGATCACCATCATTTTCTATAGTTTCAGAGTTATCTGCCAATGATAGTGTTTCAGTCACATCATGTATGTCACATAGCCACAGTATATCACCTGTAGCAAAAAGAAAAAAAATCTCCATCATCCAGAAACAACCATAGATAAGTTTCTGATAAGAACCAGCAGATTACAAAAAGAGGTAATTGATGAAAAAATTGCCCGGTTTGTTTATGCAACAAACTCTCCTTTCCGTATGATTGAGAACCCACACTTCATTAACATGGTTCAGTCATTAAGACCAGGATTCAGTCAACCCAACAGAGCAGATGTCGCAGGCAAATTGCTGGATAAAGTGTATGAAAGAGAAATTGATCAGTGTGCAAAAGGTCTAGTGGGTGAAATTGTTAACCTGAGTCTTGATGGGTGAAGCAATGTTCGCAATGATCCTGTTGTACGTGCTTGTGTGACAACAGGAGAAGAGAATGTCTTCATTACAGAAACAATTTATACATCAGGAAATGAACACACAGCAGAATACTTACAAGTACCAGCAGTAAAAGCTATAACAAACTGTGAAAAAAAATTCAAATGTCTAGTACTCAGCTTGGTCCCAGACAATGCTGCAAATGGATCCAAGATGAAAAGAAATTATTTAGAAGAGAGTCCCAAGCTAATAACATATGGTTGCAGTGCTCATTTGATGCACCTCCTAGCCAAAGACGTCAGTGTTCCAGAAATAAAGGCTAATGTTGTTGAAATTGCAAAATACTTCCATAACCACAACCACTTTGCAGCAGCTGCTCTGAAAAATGTGGGAGGAACCAAGCTAACTCTTCCACAAGACGTGCGATGGAACTCAGTAATGGACTGCTTTGAGCACTATATCAAGAACTGGCCTAATCAGATGACCGTTTGTGAACAAAATCGTGAAAAAATAGATGGCACTGTCACAGCCAAAGTTCTCAACATTGGGCTTAATAGAAATGTTGAACACATGCCGAGTACCCTGAAGCCTATTTCTGTAGCCTTGAACAAAATGCAGGGAAATAGCTGTTTTATTGCTGACGCTATTGACATTTGGAAGGAACTGAGTGAGATCTTAAAAAGAGAAATATGCAATGACAGAGTTAAATAACAAGCATTAAAAAAACGAATGGGACAAACACGATCTCCAGCTCATTTTTTTGCAAATATTCTCAATACTCGGTACCAGGGTCAAACCTTAACTGCTGAAGAAGAGGAATTGGCTATGACATGGACATCCAGCAATCATCCCTCCATAATGCCAACTATAATAAACTTCAGAGCTAAGGGTGAACCATTCAAGAAATATATGTTTGCTGATGATGTTTTAAAGAAAGTCACACCAGTAAACTGGTGGAAGTCACTTAAGCACTTGGATTCAAAGACTGTTGAAGTGATAATCTCACTTTTAACACCAGTTGCTTCTTCTGCCAATGTAGAAAGAATATTTTCATCCTTTGGACTAATTCATTCCAAATTGAGAAATCATTTGGGACCTGAAAAAGCAGGAAAGCTTGTTTTTCTTTTCCAGATTATGAACAAACAGGAAAATGAAGGTGAAGACGACTGAGTTAGCCTCAGAAGCCAATATTTTAAGTTTCTCATGTTGACCTGGCTGACATAGTCTATTTAATTTTTGTTTTTTTTTAAATATATTTCATTTAATTATTTTAGTTAAAAACAATTTTACCAAAAACAAATCTGATTTTAAAAAACTTGAATGTTTAACTAAATTCAAAAATTCACATGCTTGTTTTGTTAAAATATTATATGTTTGCTGTTGAAGAAAAAAATCTAGAATACATAACGTTGTTGTTTTAGTTATATAAAACAATTTAAATGTCTGTCTGGTGATGTTCTCCTCCTAATACAGCATGGCAAGAAAATCCTCCAAATATTTATGATTGACCTGTTGAATTGGAGATAGTTCACCTCCCAATGACTTCATAAATATCTGCTTCAATTACCTTTCGTAAATGAAATAACCAATCATTCATTTTTTGATATAGCTGTAAAACTAATCTGAAAAGTTTTCAAAATAAATCACTTAAAAATGTATAGTGTGTACCTTTTCAAAATGAAACCTACATCTATCTCTGAGTTGTGAAGAAGATGTATTAAGGTTATAACAACCAACAAGAATGCAAGAAATCCATGATTAAATCGAGTCTTCCTGACTAGTGATTTAAATCATGATTTAAATCAATTTGATTTCAATCAAATCCACCCTGGGAACAACTGGATTTTATTTTTTGTTGCACCATAATTAACAAATTATAATGGCTTTTAACTAAAAAAATGTATGTCATTAAGGGTAGTCTCACTGTGTGAATCAAAGAAACTAGTTTTTGTTTGTTTGTGCTGTTTAAAGGGAAAACTGGAGAAACAAAAAATTCTATCATGTGTAACCACTGGGACATATGTGGATTTCAGCAGGGTATGAACCTACCACATGAACTAAAGGAGTAATTTATCTACTGTGTGGAGCAAATACTAGAAGGGGCCATGACATGCACTTAGCTAGTTGCTTACACCAATTTTTGTTAAACTGCAATAGAATCTTAGGGATACGGGTTCCTAGTTTTTGTTCCTGACTCCGGGAATGCAAGTGCAATTAAGTGGTTAGCAAGTGCAATTAAGTGGTTAGAGTAGTGGTTATAGATAGGATAGACAAGCTCATAGATCGCACAGTCTGAAATGCTGTGTGGCTAAAACTTAGTCTGCCAAATTAGACATGAGTTTTATGCCCAATTTCAGCAGAAGTGACCATGTGCAACCTCTCAATCAACTTATTTCCTACGGTTAGGTATGAAGCCTTGATCAATAATATGGGTGACATAGAGTATGTAATGAGTAATGAGTAAACAATAATGAGTGAGAGAGGTGTGATTTTAAGTCATGGTTTCCTGACTCCCAACTCCCCTAAGCTAAAGGCTATTTTGATAGAGATCTCTGTCTCTCTCATGAATTCCAGCTCAGTCAGGAGGAGCAAGTCCCGCACCGCCAGTGAGCCAAGTGAAGTGGCTGGTGGCACACACAGAATATTCACTGTTTCCCACTCCAACTAAACAGGTTGTGATCTTGAGACCAGACTCTGGGCTAAGAGAAGAGCTGAAGGTCCTAGGACCGTTTCCGGTACCAGGCCTGAGAAGCCGATCTTATTTTGAAGATGACAGTCACAATTTTTTAAATCAACTTTTACATTCATATATAACAACATTAATTCAGACATAACCTTGCTCCCAAGCCCAGAATCCTTGGAGGTCATTCTTCACACCAAACTTTCTTTTCCTTCTAAGGCTTGGTCTACACTTACCCCCCAAGTCGAAGTAAGGTACGCAAATTCAGCTACGTGAATAACGTAGCTGAATTCGACATACCTTACTTCGAACTTACCGCGGTTCAGACGCGGTCCACACGCGGCAGGCAGGCTCCCCCGTCGACTTCGCGGTACTCCTCTCGTCTAGCTGGAGTACCGCAGTCGACGGGGATCACTTCCTGGTTCGATTTATCGCGTCCACACCAGACGCGATAAATCGAACTCGGAACTTCGATCCGCAGCCGTCGAACTACCCGGTAAGTGTAGACTAGCCCTAACTCTCTTGACACGAAACCTTCACTAAAGCATTGCTAGAAATTGTCCTTTCCTTAACTCTGCCTATGTGGAAAACCTTACTCACATTCTAATATTTTCATATTTTGACTATTGCAATTCCCTTTTCTCTGATCTTCCTAAATCCTAACTCTCTAAATTTCAAAGGTCTAGGATGATACTCTTGCTCCAGGCAATTAGACAAGATCACTTACAACTGTATTCACAACTTCCTAGCCAGCTCTGAATTCAATTCAAAATTTCCTCCTGGTTTTCAAATCTTTATATCAAGATGTTCAACCTGACTTCCCAATCTTACATACATTCACTCCACTTCTCCAGCATTAGTTTCCTCTGTCTTTCCTCAAATGTGAGCGAATTGCTGCGAAAAAGTCAGTATTTCCCCTGTGTTGAGCCCACATTAGTTTGGCTCTTTGAACCCCTTCTCTCTGACCATTCCCCTCTTCAATAATGTTTTATTATGGACTATGTATTAAAGCCATTTTAATAGATGTATTATTTACTGAATTGGCTTAATGTCACCCTGTACAGTGGTATCAGAACTGTGATGAGCATAGTGTTTGTATGGCGGGGGGAAAATATCTAATTATCCTAGTTCACTTGATGGGCTACCCGTTAGCAATATTTAAAAATGAGTTATTACCAAAAGCACCTGAAATGTATATTTTTTCATCAGTGTTACTTAAACAGCTATACTTTTGATTTTTGAATGTGTTTAAAAAAGAAAGCCTAACAAATTTAAACATGTATTTTGCCCATGGCAATATTTTATAGTTCAGTTATAATTATAATACCTAAAAAAAAAGGTTTACAATCACATGTTGACTATAAAAACACAAAAGCAGATGCCAATATCGTAACATATACATTGTAGTGAAAATTCCAATTATTACAGTTATTTTAATGTTCTAGAGAACAGAAGAACGAATAGCTAAAAACTTGTATAATGAAGAGTTAATCAACTGTC
This sequence comes from Emys orbicularis, assembly GCF_028017835.1. Classification (NCBI taxonomy): domain Eukaryota; kingdom Metazoa; phylum Chordata; order Testudines; family Emydidae; genus Emys; species Emys orbicularis. Next base: position 102,980,684 of record NC_088686.1, on the reverse strand, counting down.
AAAGCAAGCAGGATGATGCTCACAGAGATGTTTATTAAAACATGTAGTTCATCAAATTCAAATTATATAAACACAAGATGAATTCAAGATATGTAATATGCACTTTCCCACTCTCACAGTTTGAAAGAGATGCTAATTTTACTGTTTTTTCCAGACAAGAACCAAAGTATTTCCATACATTTCACTATCTCACCCATGAGGCCTATATGTTAGAAGAGTTTTTGCAACTCAACAGTGAAGGAAATTGCACTATTTCATATAAGATTTAAGGGACTGTGGACTCTATCTTCCTGCTCTTTTGCTTTCTTTATTTCCATCTTCTTGAAATGTGGCTTCAAAGCCTATGAAAGGTATTAACAGTTCAAAATGTACAGCAATATTTTTTTGCAAACAGCTAAATATTTCAAATTTCCATCAAACCGAAAGGAACATTTTTTACTAAACTTAACAAAATTACAATATTTTTCTAAAACTGATTTTTGGCATGTTTTTTAATAATATTCTTACCTGATTTACTCACTTTTGATTGCCCTCATAAGATAAGCAACTGCCATATCAAATTGCCCCATTACCTGGGGGGTGGGGAAGGAACAGTGAATAGCAAGTGTTTTATTACATCTTTCTTTGGTAGTTAAAGTTATTGTTAGCAAAATTTAGCAAAACAGTGAGTCAAATCAGAAAGTGCCCTACTATGAAGGCACAGACACAAAGGGCTGGTTTTTTCGCAGAGATGTCTAAGGTCTGTGGCTACTTTCATGCATCTCTATCTGGCCACACCCCCAGTTTTGGTGTGCACATGGACTAGGCCAGTGGTCTCCAAAGTGGGGTGCGGGCACCCCAGGGGGTGCATGCACAAGAGGATCCTTGGAGGTGCACGGCAGGAGGAGCAGCGCTTTGGCAGTTCCGGCAGGAGTCCGAGAGCCTTTTTGTTGTTATTGTTTTTGCTTCGGCAGTTTGGGCGGTTCCGGCAGTTTAGGCAGGAGTCCGAGCGGCTTTTTTGTTGTTGTTGTTATTGTTTTTGCTTAGGCAGTTCGGGAGGCGCGGCAGGGGGTGCGTGCTCAAACTTTTTTACTGATAGGGGTGCCCGATCAAAAAAGTTTGGAGACCACTGGACTAGGCACTCATCCCAAAGTAAATGCTAAAGCAACCCTCTGATTCTTAAAAATCAGAGCATAAACTCGTATCTATGAAAAGAAATTTATTATGACAACATTAAAACAGTATCAGACAATAACATCAAACTTAGTGGCTACTAACCAACACATTAGAAATAATCGGTGAAGCATATTAAAAAACACACAAGCACATACTCCCAAGGGAATGGGCAACAAACTAATAGAATCATGTTATAACATGAAAGAATCCTATTGTTTGGCAGCCAAGGATAACAAAAAATACCCAGCCTGGACAAGTGAAATGTAATTACTTACTGCCTGTTGGTTAAGCAGCTGACTATTGCTTAAAAATCCTTGGTGCACTGATTAACCAGAATGCCTTAACCTCAGGCTGAGACTAAACACTGGCTTCCTGCCTCATTATTGCAAACTCACATCCCAAGGTTTGACATTATACTATTCATGGAATTTATTTTGTGTTTAACTAAAATCACATGAGCCTGTAAAAAGGATATTCTGGCCTCCCCGTCTAGTGTTCTATCTTCAGCTGCTAGGGATATTTGTGAATATAAGTCACAGATGGGCCATATGCCATGGTAGGCAATCGCATCATACCATCCACTCCATAAACTTATCAAGCGTAGTCATGAAACAAATTATGTTTTTTGCCCCCAGTACTCCCCTTGGAAGGTTGTTCCAGAACTTCATTCTTCTGATAGTTAGAAACCTTTGTCTAATTGTAAGCCTAAACTTATTGATGGCCAGTTTATGTCCATTTGTTCTTGTGCCAACATTGGCCCTTCACTTAAATAACTCCTCTCCCTCCCTTATTTGTAGAAAGCAATCATATCTCCTCTTAGTCTTTGTTTGGTTAGGCTAAACAAGCCGAGTCTCCTCCTTAAGTCTCCTCTCGTAAGGTAGGTTCTCCATTCCTCTCATCATCCTAGTAGCCCTTCTCTGCACCTGTTCCAGTTTGAAATAATCTTTCTTAAACATGAGAGACTAGAACTTCACACATATTTCAGATAAGTATTACCGTTACCTGTGCCTTTTATCATGGTAATAACACTTCCATAACTTAACTGGAAATACCTACCTGATGCATCCTAGGATTGCACTACCCTTTTTCATGGCTGCATCCCATTGGCAGCTCACAGTCATCCTGTGATCGACCACACACCCAGGTCTCTCTCCTCCTCTGTCCCTTCCAAGTGATATATCCACAGTTTATGGTAAAATTTGTGTTGTTCGTCCCTAAGTACACGACCTTCATTTTGACTAGTAAATTTCATCCCTTTTCTATTACTCCAGTTTTCAAGGTCATCCAAATCATCTTGTATGATATTCTGGGCCTTCTCTGTATTAGCAATTACCTCCCAATTTTGTGTCATCTGCAATTTTGATTAGCACACTCCCATTTTTTGTGCCAAGGTCATTAATGACACTGTTAAATAACATTGGCCGCAAGACGGAACCTTGAGGAACTCCACTAGTAACTTCCCTCCAGCCTGACAGTTCACCGTGCAGCATGAGCCGCTGTAGTCTCTCTCTATCAGTTCCTTACCCACCTTTTGATTTTTGTATTAATCCCCATCTTCTCCAATTTAACTAATAATTTCCCATGTGGAGCTGCATCAAATGTCTTACTGAAATCCAGGTAGATTAGATCTACTGCATTTCCTTTGTCTAGAAAATTGGTTATCTTCTCAAAGAAAGAGATCAGGTTGGTCTAGCAAAAGCTAGACTTTTGTAAAACCATATTGTATTTTACCCCAGTTACCATTTACATCTTTCAAAATTTATTCTAAGAGTTTGCATACAACTGAAATCAAACAAAAGGGCCTGTAGTTTCCCAGATCACTTTTCTCTCCTTTCTTAAATATAGGTACTATATTTGCAATCCTTCAGTCATAGGGTATGGCCCCTAAATTCACAGATTCATCAGCCTGCAATTTCATGTGCCAGTTCCTTTAATATTTTTGGATGGAGATAATCCAGGACCCCCAGTTTGCTCCATTAACCTGTTTGAGTTTGACTTTCACTTTCAATGTGGTACTTTCTATTTCCATATCCTTGTTCTCATTAGCTACCTGCCACTGTCCCCAAGCTCCTCATTACTCTTATTAAAAACTGGGGCAAAGTAACATGTTGGGCCATACCTAGATGTCCTTAATCTCCACCTCATCCTCAGGTGTTTAGCAGTCCCACTTCTTCTTCTTCCCTTGTTTTCTTTTTATATATATATGGCTAAAGAACCTTTTAATATTTTAGTTTCCTTTGTAAGGTACAACTCTGCTTAGCTTTTCGCAGTTCTCACTTTTCCCCTACACTCTCTGACCCATCCCTTCTTCCATTCCTTTTAGTCTTTCTTCTTTCTCTGGATAACCTGATTTAGATGCTTGCTAATCCAATTTGGTCTGCAACCCTTCCCTATGATTTTTTTTCCCCTTGCTTGGGATGCAGGCTTCAGATAGTTTCTGCAATTTTGTAATTCCAAGCCTCCTCCACATTCAGGTCCTTGAATTCCTCAGTCCAATCCACTTCCCTAACTAATTCCCTTAATTTTTTTACGTTTGCTCTTTTGGAATCAACCTATTTTTGTTTATCCTTCCATTCAATTTAAACTGAATTAATTTACTATCACTCAGTCTCAAACCAAGATTGTTGTCGACAAACAATGCTTCTGTGAGGTCCTCATTGCTTACTAGTATTAAATCTAAAATAATATCACCTCTTGTTGGTTCAGTGACTATTTGGTGAAGAAATCTGTCAGCTATCACAACCAGGACTATCTGGTCCCTATCATTATTAGTAGTACTTGTCCTCCAATCTATATCTGGGAACTTAAAGTCTCTCCTAATCGCACAATTCCCAGTAGTATTTATTTCACTAAAAATACTAAAGAGGTCTCTATCAATATCCAGATCGGATCCTGGGGGGGAAGGGGATGTCTGTAACAGACCCCAAGCACTATCCCTGTGGAGCCTCTGTTACCTTTCTTCCCCAAAGTGATTTTGACACAAACAGATCTCTGTTCCAAGTACTTCAAGCAGAAATCTCAGCAATCTTAAATCTGTCTCTCCCTGGACATAATAAGCTTTGAAGCTCTGAATGACTTTTCAGAGTACATTTCCCATATCTTGTAACTTCTGAGCAGGATCTAGAGAAGTAGTAAGCATGGAATACCAAGCTTCAATAGGAAAGCCAAATACCAAACACAGTCACATATGACTTCAAAAACAGATACACGCAACTGAACATTTTAAATCAACAAATAAGATATAACTATAATTGTAAATTTGTCTTGCTGTATATTATTAAATGTTTTAAATATGTGCAAGGAACATAGAACCAAAGACCACCATGTACAGTGGACTATAAAAATGAAGACAACACGCTTAATGATTGTGCAAATCCAAATACAAGGAAAGCCACATTCTTAAATTGTGGCTCTCAGATACCATACATTCACACAACTTCTGTTATAGACAAAGTGAATTACGTGCATATGCAAGGGTAGAACTGGGCACAAGGTTCCTATAGCAATGTTATCCCTGCCACTTTGCACATATGCAGTGCAACAATATAAGTTGTGAACAACCACTCACGACAGTAATGATTAGACGTTGTGAATGGGGTGTTTATACTCTGTATCAGGCAAACAGGTTAAACCCCTTCATGGCGCAGAAAAGTGGAAATTAGTCTTTAAAAAGACTTTCTGAGCTGCCAGACCTGGAGAGAGCAGCTGGCAGCAGTGGCTGGTTAGGCTGTTGAGAGGTGGAACAGACTGCTAAGTCTCCTTGCCTCCTAAGTCAGGCAAGTGATACAAAGAAAATAGATGGGGTGAATAAGAGAAGCTGCTTTCTGCCTAACCCAGAAGACTCCTGAATGAAGACCCAGCTAAGGGAAAGGAGAAAATGGGGAAATTATTTCCATCACTTAAATTAAGGATCTTACTGACACCCAAAGACTAATCACAGTAAGAACTGGATTAGTGGTTTGTGGCATTATGTGGTTTGTGGCACTACATCTAGGTGGAAAGAAGCTACCCTGTGCTAGTTTTGTTTTATTTGGAGCTGTGGCTAAAGGATGCAGCCCCACGACTGTTTCATTTTCCTTTGGCTGAGCCTGGAATTTGATTTTAACTCACTTTTTTTTTTAGGTACCTGACCTAATGAGCCCACAACCCTAGCCTTCAGGGTGGCTGATGGTCCAGTTACAGATGTATATAGTACATTTAATATTGCATATAGTCCCAGACATCATTACAGTCAAAGAAACAAGGAATCCACCTACGCTAAGACTAGTATCTGAAAAGAATTTCAGATTTTGGGTTTTAAATCCAAATTAAACCGAGGAGGAAAACAACAATTGTATATTCACTCATACACTTGGATTAAAAAAAATAAACTCTTCAGTACCAACTGCCAGCCCTACAAGCTCAACCTGGGATCCTAAAGTCAGACTGGGTTCTTTCTGGTTAATTCATCACCACTGGTAATGGGCAAGAATTTTCTAGAGTGGAATGGCATTGCTCATTGACTGGGTTATCGGAAGATTTAAAAATTGTGTTGTGAATGCTAATTATCTATGGATGTCATTCTTAGAAGACTGGCCTGCTATTTAACATATTATTCACACCTGAACAGCAAAGGGGCACCAGAGCATAAGCAGGAGATGAAAGACAAACATAAGGAGAACCACTAGAAAACTGGCTTCTCCATTTTGAGCACCTGTATAAGGTTAGGGGTTGACTGGGAAGGTAAGACCTCACTTGAAGAAGAGTCTATGTCATAATACATAAAACCTTTAGAGTTAACAGGACTAGTGCAGAAAAAGTGTACAACCTCCTTCATGAAAATTAAATAACAGTCTATTCCATGAAGCTGCAGGGGCCATACCCCGCTCTGTCAAATGTTGTGTTCTTGTGCAAACTATTTTTCTTTGTGCATTTAGACTACAAACTCATCAAGGCAAGAACCTAATATCTTTTTGGCACTAGCCTACTATTATATGGTACTGTGAACATTTACAGTGTGATATATTACTTATCATTTTCACTGAGTAAGTTAAAAAAATTATTAAAAAATTCATAGAATTTACAGGAAAAAAAATCAAGGGATGTCATTCTTGGTCTCTTCCTTTTATAATTCAGGATACATTGTGACACTGGTAGACCAGGTGCCAGCTCATGCCCAGGCCCCAGGCCTCACTGAACACTTACAAATAAATGCATAGCTGGAAACCAGTCTTGTTTACCTGTGTGTTAACATTATCAAAATAAATATTAGATGTAAAGTTGAAAAGAATGCGTGTAGTGTTTTACAGGATGCTGCATGTATTGTTCTCACTCAACTATACCCCCTGTTATAAAGTAATAGCAAACATTTGCATTGTATATACCCCTGTAACTAAGTAACCCATCAAAAGCAGCCTTGTGTAATGCAAATAATGAACTGTGTTCAGGAAAACGCTAATTCCTGAACACAGAAAGCAAATGGTCATTGCCTGTGAGATCAAAGTCTCAAAGTACATTCCTCTCTCCCCTCCATGAAGGGACTTTCAGCTTTGTTTTATAAAAAGAAGCTAAGCATATGGATTATCCTTGGGTTTGCCCTGAAATACTTTATGAATGGACAGACCACTACAACTTTGTCACTCTTAGGATTTAAATTGCAATATATTTGTGTTATATGCTAGCTTGCTTTAACCTGTAAATTACTCTTGTATCTCTTTCCTAGTTAATAAACATTTAGTTAGTTTATTACAGAATTGGCTACAGGAGTTGTCTTTGGTATGAGATCTAGGATACTGATTGATCTGGGGTAAGCGACTGGACGCACCCTGAATATTGTGTGATTTTTGGTGTAAGTGACCATTTATCACTAAGTCCAGCTTGCCTGGGGTGGTAAGATAGACTGGAGAGTCTAAGGGGACTGTCTGTGGCTCTATGTTCACACTGATCCAGGAGTTCACATTTGTTAGTGGGTTGGTGAAATCTAATTGTAGAACACACCACCAGTTTGGGGTGGCTACCCTGTTTTTGACACTCATGATCATGAGCCACTCCAGACAGCGTGACATAGAGAAAACAGAAAAACACCTATCCCCTGATGACAGTTTGTATATCAGTTTGTTTACGTAGGTCACATAGCGAAGCAAATATTTGTTTGAGAGTGGAATATCAAATTGCAGGAAAGAGCAAATTCCCAGCTACACATACAAAAACTGGGACTTCTCTACCTCCACAAGGATTATCTTCCTCCCTCAAAGGCAAGTTAATCAAAGCTCTCATCATTGAAAAGCTACAATAGTGTAAAATATGAAAGAAGGTATATTGTTGAAATGTTTATCTATACAATTACTTTTTGAAAAATCACATTTACAACCATGGTAAGAAGACACTCCCCTCCAGTGCAAGCACAAAAGGACTCAAGATGATGCAGGCCATAACCTAGTACAAAAGCTAAAAACAAAGTAAACATATACTAAAAAAGAGTTTATCACAGGTGGAGTCAGATAAACTCGAAGGCCCTGTATTTACGGAACAGCATGTCTTTTTCCAAAACAACAGACCTCAAATGAATCAATTCCCAAGAACCAATGACAGAACAAAGAGACAAGGGATTCATGATATGTTCAGGCAAGTTGGAAACAATAAGCGTAGCTTACATTTTATATGGAGCCTTTCATCCCAAAGTGCTTTACAAACTATACAAAGAGTTGAAGCAATAGAAATTATTTAAACAGTGAACACCGCACAATAGTTTAAGACAGGAACTGAAAGCCAATTTCTAGCTGAAACTGCAAGGGGAATTTTGGTGAATTACATTCTACATACCAAGTTGGAATTTGGCCAGGATACCCAGGTTCCCACCCCTGCTCTTATACATATTCCCATGTGATCTATAACAACAAGTCATGACAACCTCAATTTAATATCTCATCCAAAAGACAGCAGAATTGTGTTTAATAGTGACTCAGAGAAAAGAACAACCCCTTACTGTGAATCGCCAACATCACTTCCTGCAGCACCATGCTTTTTCCTTCATAAAGAAAGGAAGAATGATCTTTTGGTTACCACTCAAGATTGGGAGTGAAGAGATCTGGGTGTAAATCACAACTCTCACAAACACTTGCTGTGAGACCCAGGGCTGGATTTAGGGGCAGCCGACTCAGGCAGCCACCTGGGCTGACGGGCTTGGGGGGCACCGGGCTCAGAGTGCTGTTCGGAGTACTGCAAAGGATATACATTCTGTTTTCAGCATCAACTACCAGGTGGAAGATCCTCACAGACAATGTTACAAATCTGGCTGTGAAGCCATTAAGGGATACTCACTGGAAGAGCCGCACTGATAGCGTAAGGTCAGTTAGGTACCACGTGACTGAGGTTTACGACGTCCTGATTGAACTGTTGCAGTCGAGTAAAGCTGAGGCCAGATTCCGACACGAGACACAAAGCCTGGCAAACCAGATCACTGATTTCAAATTTATGGTCTCAGTTGTGGATTGGCACGTATCCTTTTCCAAGTAAACATTGTAAGCAACGCATTACAAACTCAGTCAATGGACATCACTACCATACTACTTTGATGAGAAGCTGCCTTGATTTCATTGTGGCCTACACAGACAACAGATTTGAAGATGCCATCACTGCTGCCAAAGAAATGGCAGAAAACTTAGGAGTTGAGCCTCTTTTCAAGGAAACTCATATTCATAGGAAGAAAAGACAGTTTGGTTATGAGAAAAGAGTTCAGGTGATGAGAAGCTTGGAAGAAAAATTCAAGAGAGAGGTTTTTTTGCTCGCTTATTGACATTGCTCGAGTGTCCATCGACGAAAGGTTTGGACAAATGAAGCACCACAAAAAGACCTGTTTTTTTGTATGACCTTAGTAAACTGCTGGCACTTGAACAATTGTATAGACCTTCGCTGGGTGCTGACACATGGGGAATGTTCAAAAGTTAATGATAAAGACCTTTATGTCGAATTGGACAACACCAGTCATATTTTACAATACGGGAAGCACAATCCATTCCAAGTTCTCCAATTCATTCATTCATGAGGTAGAGCTGAAGGACACTCTTCTGAAGGATAGCTTTGAGGATTCTGCTCACACTGCCAGTCACAGTCGTGAGCACAGCTCTTCGAAGCTCAGGCTCATTAAAACATATCTTCGATTGACAATGGTCAACGAGAAACTGACCTTGCTTGCTATTTTATCGCTTGAAAATGCCTTTGGCCAGTCTTTGGATCTCTCTGACACTGTGCTTCAGTTTTCAAGGGCAAAAGCAAGAAAAGCGACCTTTTGAACTAAAGGACTAAGGTTAACATTCTAAGGCTGTCACCTACTATAACACTATTTAATATTGGCCCACCCAATGTTGGTGCACATTATTCAAATACTGATCTGGCCCAACTCTACCGAACTTGTGAGATTTGATGGGATCACACCATAAGATAGTGTTGCTGCACGTTACAAACAAAGTTACCTATTTAGGGGGGAAACGTGCATTTCTACACTCCCACCTTACATTACATCTTGTGGCTCCCAATGTTTTTGGAAATTTTGGAGGCAGATGCAAATCTGAAGAAGAGGGTTAGAAACAAGTAACAATGTCGTCCATCTGTGAACCTAAAAGTTCGTAAACTCAAAGTCACATTACTCACTAAACATTTGTGAGAGTTAATAATACTGTAATTGTCACACTCACATTAGGGTAGGAGGCATGGGGAGTTCAAAAGTCAGAAGGCAGACCATAAAAACTCAGTATCATCATTTGGGGGCCAATATAAAGATTTTTGAGGGTTTGACAAGAAGAAACTGGGTTCTTTTTTCTGCATGGACTCTACAGGGGCAAGAATCACCAAACATAAGCTAAAGGTCCCCAATTATTTTTCCTGGGTTAGCCCTAAAGGACATATGGAGTTTGCTTATTATAGAAGATTCTATTACCTTTTGGAATCTAAGACTGTAATTCATTTGTGTGTGCATGTTACCTGCTTTAACCTTGTAAATAACTCTCACCTCTTTTTTTAAGATAATAAATCTTTAGCTTATTACAGGACTGGCTGCAAGAATTGTCTGCAGTGAGAGATCTGGTGTGCAACTGACCTGGGGTAAGTGACTGGTCCTTTGGGACTGGGAATAACCAGAATATTGTTGTGATTTTTGGTGTAAGGGACCATCTATAACAAAGGCAGGCTTGCCTGGGTGCCAAGATAGACCGGAGTGCCCAAGTAGATGGTCTGTGAACAGACGGGGTTCCATGGTAAAGCTGTTACAGCACTTGTGGAGTTCACTCTTGCCACTTGGTTAGTGAAATCTAATTATAGAACATACAATCAATTTGGGGTTTGTACCCTGCTTCTTGACAGTCTGCCCTGAGGTTGGCACCCACGTTTGTGAGCCACTCCAGACAGCTTGACAGGTTTTTCCATGAATTTTCCCTTGCATGGATCCCCACTGCCTAGCTGTGTTTCTCAGCAAGTGAAAGAAACGGATAACCCCCTATTCTCCCAATATATGCTATTCCAAATTTGCTGTGACCACTTTTATTTATTTATTTATTTAAAATAGAACAAAGGCTCAAAGACGTAAGGGCTATTCCCAAACTCCAGGTTTAGGACATGCAGGTAGAATCCATACCTTTATCTGAAAGCCCTGATGTGTTTAACTTAGAGCACAACTCTGTGTTGGCCAATATTTTCTAAACATTTATAAAACAGATAATATGAAGAAGTCAGACAATTGCAGTTTAACACAGAAAAGCAAAAGCTTAAGGATTTTGGTGCCAAAATTATGTGGTGATCAGGGGGCACAGAAGAAATTACATTTAATGATTTTGGTCATTCATGTAGTATATGAGCCTAGAAAAACACAACTGCAGTTTTATATATAGATACATCATCCAAAAAGCTGAGTGTAAAATAAAACTGAAATGCAACTGTAAGTGCTTACGATGAAAACATAAAACTTAACAAGCAGCCAACGATACCAACTAAATTATCTCCCACAAGGTGGCATCTTTGTTCCACATTTTCTTTCTATAATAACATGGATGGAATTGACCTATTATTTATAAAAAATACTGTCTCTCCTCAAACAAAAATTGTTCTTGGAGGTCAATTTACAAAGACATAAATCAGAGTTTATATTCAGCAGTTAGCAACTAAAAATCAAACACTTACTGATTCCACATTTCAGAAATGAACCAATTTGCAAGTTATGGCTTTAATCTCAAAATTTCTCCATTTCTATTTAACTACTAAATGTGAAAAGGCAAACTGCTTTCTAAGTGGCTGAAGAAATAAGCTCTTTGGATATTCTGTCATTAAAAACCTACACGTTTGTGTAAGATTTACCTTAAAAAATCATTTATTTAGATATTAAATCCAAGAGATGCCAGGCTTGAGGTGCTCTATTTTTTCTGGAAAAGGACTGGGTAGAAAAGAATAGTGGAAAAAACCCAGGATGGTGGGCTTAACATAAATTCACATTTGACATGCATGTTGGACTGCATGCCTTTTTCTTGTTTCTGATACAGATACTTGATGGTCTTGAATTACTTCAGTACATTTCAGTGGATTTTCACTCCTCCTATAATGAAACTTCACTCTCCTACAACCTGGCTTTTCTGCATTAACTCCGTAGAACAGAAGTTCTCAAACTGTGGTCCGTGGACCACCAGTGGTCCATGAGTTCCATTCAGGTGGTCCACGGATAGTTCCCTCTAAGGTGCGCGCCTGGGCACTAATTAGGTGCCTGGACCCTGGAGAAGTCGCACATATACGGTGAGGTGGTGGCTTTGGGGGAAATATGGGGTAGGTGGAAGGAGGCAGTGGGGTGAGAAGAAGGGGTGGGGAAATTTGGGACATGCAGGGCTGCGGCGGCCAGAGAAAGAGGCGACTTTCCCCAGCTCCAGGGCTGTGGCTGCCGGGGAGAGACGGCCCTCCTTCCGAGCCCCAGCTCGGGGGCTGCTGCGGCGGGGGAGAGAGGGCACATCCATCGCATTAGAAAGGTAAAACTACTGATATGAAAATATGAGCTGTACGCTTTTATTTGTAGAACAAAAAAAGTTAATTATTAAGGTTTTTTTAATATAGCGCTTTTATCCAAAGTGCTTTACAATAGTTAGCTAACGGTACAAACAACATTTGGAAAGATCATTAAGTGGTCCGCCGAGACCCCCAGCAATTTTCAAGTGGTCCGTGGAAAAAAAAAGTTTGAGAACCACTGCCGTAGAATACAGCAAGGAATTTTCTGAATTTCTGGAAACTTTGTTCTAAAATCTTTTTTAAATGGACTGTTTACTATCTGGAATATATATATATTTTGGATTCCTATGATTCATGTATCATTTACACTCCTTTGTATTAAGCACAAAAGTCAAGCCATCTGCTTCTCTAGTGTAAAATATACAAAACCTTTATCCACCAACATTAGTTATACAGAACATAATGAAAGCTAATCCAGAACACGATCTTCAGTTCACAGCTTGACAAAAGGACACTGCATGAGAAAAGGAACTGCACCAGCAGGAATGCAAAAAGAACTTATGAATAAATAAACAGGAGTGCTGAACGAGCAAACCAGAGCAATTCTTGACACAGGATATCAAAAACATTAGCTCTAGAGTTTGAAGAAAGTTCTTTCACAAACCTGGTGTCTTCAGTTACTTTCTAGATCATTTTAGCTACAAGCATACCTTCATTTTACATCAGGTAGCTTTCTCCTTCCTCACACCATCAATTTTCTTGAGTTGAATATATTAAGGCAAATGTGAATTATTTCTCACCATGCAGTGGTGAACAAGTTTCACCACTTCTCATCTACCAGGAATACATTCCAGACTAGAGGCAAAGCATTTGCAGCATAACAGTTCGTTTGTATTTGTATTCCCTATTACTACATCTAAAGGCTCCAGTTCAGCACAAGAATGAGTAGTTTTGGGTAACCAGCAGCTTTACATTGTACTGAAGTTAGGTTTCTTCTTCATATCACAAAAGAATCCTGAGGTTGCCACGTAACGCATTATCCAGATGCGTAAAGTGGCACAAACAGCAGGTTCTCCTTGAACATCAAACATTGCAGCTGCCGAAGTTTCAAATGGAGCAAACTCTGAAAACAGTTCCTTTGAAGACACATGCTTTTATTATGATAAATACAGTGTAAATTATATTTGGAATAAGAAAATGTATATTGTTACATTATTAACAAAAGCATGATTAAGTTCCCCCTAGTCATATCAGAAATCACAGGCACATGCATTATTTACTGGACTTCTTTAGAATTCCATGCAGAAAATGCACCGGTTTAATGGTAGAGAGTATATGTATGAATTTGAACACACTAGGGGTTCGATTTTCACAAATTTTGAGCACCCACAATGCCAACTGAAGTCAACAGGAGTTGTGGTTGCTCTCTGAAAAACAGACCCACGGTAAAAATATTGATGAATGAGGTCTTTTGAGGTCAAAAGAAGGAATCAACGCTAACAGAGACTACTTACCCAGATAGCTAATGTCAGAGTTATTTTAAAAAATTACAGACCAGGTATTACAGCTATGATTTCCCCATAGTAAGCACCTATAGACCAGAAAATCTGTCTCTGGTAATATATTTTTATAATATTTTAAAAGTATTTCAATTCCAGGAGAGCATGTAGTAAGTTGCACTGAGAAATGTGCCTTTTCCTTACAAATATACTGATTGTGAGACTGTCAATAATAATAATAATAATAATAAAAGTTTACTAAACAGATTTTCATCACATCCCTACTTAAAATCTGAGTCATAGAGTATATATTGCATGCAAATCTTTGTTCCTTTGGGAAAAGATCTGTTACTTATTGACAACTACAAATATAGGATTTTGCATATTTCCTATACCAAGTCTCACATAAAAAGTAGCTTTTGAAATGTTATATACAGTATTTAGAAGTGCATTCTACCTTCTTGCAAGGCAATACTTTTAATATGCCAAGAGAGAAGAGCACATATCTTGATATATATTCTAGTATGGGCATGTACGCTGTTATTGTCATTCTTCTCCTCTGTTTAACTTTGTTATACCATATATTATACATGTCTTGCCTGTATCTATGCAAGGGACCTTCAAGAGAAGCAACGACTTTTTGAAAAACGTTAATGTTGCTCCTACCACCATTCCCTGTCAAAGAAAGCCTAGAAGTTCTTAAAAAGTACAGAGAACGTTCCACATCATCTTTGTAAATGATCATTTTATTTTTATAAAGAAGACTAATAAGTGAAGGACTGCATTTTCCCAACTTCTTGCTTGTTTTCCTAATATGAATAAAATGATAAATGATGAGAGAAAGAGAATAACACAGAACTGTGTAAAAAGGATGCTGGCCTCTTTTAACCTGCTGATTTCTTCGAGTCAAACAGTTACTCTAAATATACCGCAGCAGGCCAGGACAGTTAGTTTTACAAAGAAAACAAGGATGCTATTGGAAATATTTCAAAATGTTAATCTATTTTAATACAGTAAATAAACAAAATCAACAGACATTCTGATTTATGAAGGATAAGTTCATTTCCTATATGGAATTGATATTTAGATATTTTGGTTAATGACATGGAACACTTCTTACACTGTGAAACACTTGAGAGGTCTGGGGATGCCAAGAGGTATAATTAAACGTATTATTTTGTCCACAATTATAAATTATATAATTTATACTATTTCCTAATTAAATATGCTTTATTTTCTTTTTAAAAAGAGAGAAAGAGAGAATCCTTTCAGAAGTCTGCAATGCATATTTCTCTACTTCGCTAGCTAACTAATGAAAATTCTCTACACATACTCAAGAGTCCTTCAAAGTATTTTCCAGAGTAGGTATTGTTTAAAGAACATGTTTGTACTTTGCAGAATGGAAGAACATCAAAACCACACATTCTTTCCAATACTGTATTATATGTATATTTGTGATTAATGTAATGCCATGTGATGTAAAGCATGTCCACAGGATACAGAAAGGCTTTTCAATATTTCCACCCATTAGAAAGCTAAGGCCCACTCCTTGTTCAGCTAAAATTTCAGTTGAGGAGAGAAGCAAAGAATGCAGGGCATTAAACATCCTAATATGATACAATGGTATCACAAACATAACAATCTATGAAACACACATTGGACAATTTTCAAATTGCATCTGAATAGTGTCCAGCATTTCTTCAATTTTCTGCACGATTAAAAGTTTTTGTAGCAGATAATAACTAATTTATATCACAAGAAGAACCAGATACATTATTTGCCTACTAGAAATCGTGGACTGAATCTTAAACTAAAGATAATTTTCTATATCTAGAAAAAAGTGAAAATTAACAAGTGAAACCATAAAGAACACTCAGATGCCTTCATGAAGGAAAAAAGAATGGTCTTTGGAGAAAAGGTATAAAACTTGTCCCTGTTTTCCTTACACATATGAATCCAGTGAAATATAACCCAGTTCTTTTGAAATGCAGTAGAAATCTATTAACTAATAAAGGCCAGGGGGGATTTTTCTGAGAGCCAAAGGCCATAATCCACCTTCAGATATGCAGAAGTAATTCCCACATATTCACTGTCATTTTCCCATATTGACTTAAGACATGTATTAGTGTAGAATTTAGCTCTAAATGTGTTTTATAAGCAATGAAAATATTTTAGAAATTCGAGTCATTTGCATTTATTTCAAACAAATTCTTAAATTTCATTCTTATCTCACTAAAATCAGTTTTCCCCAAGTCAGAATTATAATAATTTATTTTATAAACTAAAACTATTAATATTACTTTCAACTCTCCAGCTGAAGGGTCTTCCACAAGGTTTCAATAAAAGGCAAGTTCAACAAACAGTCTAAAATCTATTTCAGAATGACTAACTTAATTCCTTCAATGGAATTGAATCCATTTATACTAGGACTGAATATGGCTCCATTAATCTTTCAAAGTGGGGGGAAATTTTGTAATACAGATAAGGGCTGAACCAACTGTCTTCAACACTGCAATAATTTGAAAAGTGCCCATATGCTCATGTGCCCTGGACATATTCTGTCTGTAGTATTGTTGGAGTCATGTTGGTCCCAGGATATTAGAAAGACAAGGTGGTTGGTCAAGAAGTTGGTCCAATAAAAGATATTACCTCACCCACCTTTTCTCACTATGGACATATTCTCATCTCCAGAACATCAGACAAGACCAAAACTCCAGTATATGTGTACACTGCAAATGAAGGTATGATTGTAGCACAGGTAAGTGTACCCTATGCTATCTTTAATCTAGCTAGCATGGAGTAAATATAGTAGAGAAGACACAGTGGCACAGGCTTCAGCATGAGCTAGCAATCCAGGTACATACCCAGCGTCCCCAACAGATACTTACAGGGGCAACTAACCCCAGTGGAAGCCCATGCCACCATGACTTCATTGCTATTGTTACCCACTCTAGCTAGAGTAAAACTAGTATGTGTACACCTAGCCATGCTACAATCACACCTTCACTTGCAACGCAGACATACCCTAAGATTGTGGTTAGTTTCTCTAGTGATTGTGGCAAACTAATTTTTTTAGACAGTCCAGGAAAGACACTTGCTATCTTTGGGTCCCTGGACAGAGAGAAACTACCAGACCAGAAACCTAATACATAATCTCATCCTACTCCCATTGAAGTGAATGGGGATTTACTTTCCTCAACTACTGCATTAGATCAAAGCAATACAAATTTCAAAATACAAAACCCTACTCCAGTCTCACACAATGGGACTAACATACAGTAGAATCTCAGAGTTACGAACACCAGAGTAACGAACTGACCAGTCAACCACACACCTCCTTTTGAGCCGGAAGTACGCAATTAGGCAGCAGCAGAGACAAAAAACCAAACAAACTAAATGCAGTACAGTATTACGTTAAACGTAAACTACTAAAAAAAAAAATAAAGGGAAAGTTTAAAAAAAAGATTTGACAAGATAAGGAAACTGTTTCTGTGCTTGTTTCATTTAAATTAGGATGGTTAAAAGTAACCTTTTTCTTCTGCATAGTAAAGTTTCAAAGCTGTATTAAGTCAATGTCCAGTTGTAAACTTTTGAAAGAACAACCATAACATTTTGTTCAGAGTTATGAACAACCTCTATTCCCGAGGTGTTTGTAACTTTGAGGTTCTACTGTAATATAAATATTAAGTTTAAAAAATAGTTTAAGAAAGAAACAGTTAAAGAATTGGGGAGGGGGAGGTTGTATTGATATTAACAGAGGATTCAACATCAGGAAGCCTAATGCAAATTTAATTATAATCTCAAGGACTGACTCATTTCTCTAGTGACCCACAAAAGGCTTCAATGTTGTTTTAAATGAAGATTTTTGATTAATCAGGGTTTAGGTAACTGAGGTTCCACTGTAGAGTAAAAAATGGACACCATAAATATGCATCTCGGAAAAGAGGCTCAATAGAAATAATTTGGAAGCTATCATACTTTTAATTTTTATATCCACAGTTGCATATTCTGCTATAAAGAGGAAAACACAAACTGCCATGAACACCAAGATAGGTGCAGGAGTGAAAGAAATAAAAAGTTTGCCATTTGAAAACTATTTGCATAACGAACAGTGGCAATAGAAATGTCACACTCCATCTCAGGCAGGCTTTAACTGTACTATTCCACAGAGTATATGAGCAAAGCTGCAAAGAGCAGATGCTAACACTTTAATTAATTCTTAAGATCCTTTTGGTTTACTATAGAGAGAGAATGTGAAATACTTAGGGTGAACTAAATTGAGCATCAAGTACATTGAGTTTTTTGATTGCAAATTGATTTTCCTCACAGCAGGCTATCAGTGTCATTTCAGACAAGCATTGCATTAAGATACATACATAGCTCTTCATAACTTTTAACTATGTTCAACAAAACATTGGGATCAGAAAGTTAGTCAAATCTTTTAGGCTATTCTTAAATTCCAGAAAGGGCATTTGCCAGCAGATGATCAGGTCAAGTAATATACAATAAATAGAAATATCAATTCATACACAAAAAGCTTTCTTGTGCACCAGTTAAAGTTGCTATATTACAACATAGCTGGCACAAAACCACAAAAGCAAATCTATGAATAGTTAAGCTATCTAATAAGACATGCTCTCAACATATTCTGTGTGGAGCAATATTGACAACTGCACATTTTTATATGTATTTTTTTTTAATGTTTTAAGCATTTGATGTCACACAGATGCAAATCTGTATCTTTCTTCCCTCCGTCCCCCCATCCCCCCTCCCCCAGGTTCCCCTCAGCTCAGAATAGTGGCTGGAGGCAATCTTGGGCCAACTAATTTTCAGCGGTTCATCGCAGTGGCTTTCCTTGTGTGTTGAATCATGATCAGACACAAGAGCTGGTTAAGCACTGGAAGACTGCTCAGAGCTCTGTTTGGCAGGGGGAGTTAGTTAGTTCTCCTCCCAGTTACTTCTCTGACTTATAGCTTTTAGGGACTGAGACATGGAGAGGAAAACAACAGTGAGAGAGCTCCTGACAAGATGAGCTCTGAGCAACGTTCCTGGGACAGCCCCAGGGTTCCCATGGTTCATCACGGCAGAAGATCCTCTGCAACAAACCATGAAAAGTTTGCTGGTCCAAAGACTGCCATTGATTGCCTTCTGAGGATGGGAGATACCAGGTCAGGAAAAATGAGACTGCATTGGGGAATAGAGGAAGGAGTATTGCCAACTGCAAAGGTTCAAAAATCATGAATCAGAGCTCAAAAAATTATGAGACTTATTTTAAAATCATGTTACTTAAGAGCAATAAGTAAGTCTACATTATTTTCCATCTGACATCTGATGTTTGAGCCGTTACGGAGAAGCTGCCCAGCTTCAATTTGTATGCAGTCATTTCTTGTTCAAAATTCAACTTTGAATGCACAAGCATATAAGCCTTCCAACTGGCTGCTTGAAAGGGTACTCCACTTCCCCTCTATTAAAACCTGGGGTAGAAGAGGGGAGATAGTTGATTAGTAACTATCACTATCCTGCTGCCATCATCTGACCCTTCCTGTTCCTCTCCCTGTTCTATCATGCTCATTCCATGCTCCCTCATCATCTCCTGCCTCCCAACAGCCCCAAATATTAGCTTTCCCCTTCTTATCAATTTCTCTCTCCTACACCATAACACACCTAAGTTCTCCCTCATATCCCCCCACATTCACCTACATCTCCACAGCCTTCTTATTTGATCATCCCTGTTCCCATAGCCTCCTTACCTGCCTCTCTATTAACCTGCTTACCACACCCTGTTCCTTCCTCATATTCACCAGCTCCTCATGGGGTCCCTCCCTGCCTCCTAAAAATATACGGACAGCCTGGATTCACTCCTATTGGGAACAATGGGAGGTATTGGCCAACTTTACTACAGGTAACCTAAAAGTCCATCTGCAAAGGCTATAGGGAGAGGGCAGCTAGCTTAGGGCATGTCTACACTTACCTCCGGAGCGATTGATCCAGCAGGGGTCGATTTATCGCGTCTAGTGAAGACGCGATAAATTGACTGCCGAGCGCTCTCCCTTCTACTCTGGTACTCCACGAGAGGCGCAGGAGGAGTCGATGGGGGAGTGTCAGCACTCGACTTACCACAGTGAAGATACCGCGGTAAGTAGATCTAAGTACGTCGACTTCAGCTATGTTATTCGTGTAGCTGAAGTTGCATAACTTAGTTCGATTCCCCACCACCACCACCCAGTGTAGATCAGACCTTAATTGAGGGGAGACTGTGGTCTATGTCCTATCAAGAACAATGAGAGATGGTGGAGTTTTTGTAAAAGAGCATTCTATTTGCCAGTCTCTGCTGGCGCACAAACTTTCCGTTATAAAATACAATTGGAAATGATTAATTAAAAATATTTTGAAAATATGAAAAGTGGCTTGGGTGGGACAGATTCTCAGAATGATGGTTAAGTGAATTTTAGTGATTGTGGGACTGTTTTTTCCCCCAGATGAGTTTTTAAAAAGAGGGGCCCTTCTTAGAGGGCTTATTTCTGATTAGGTTTAACCCAAACCAATTAATAAATTTACTTGAAAATTTTCAGAAAATTCCATCTTTAAGCACATAATACGTTGTGTAAATTTGGGGAAATACAATGTATTCTTCATACAAAACAAACAGCTTGGATCCCCAGTTTAAGTGAAAAACTCAAATAAATTTAACTAAGAAGTCACAACCAATGCCTTCATAATACTAGAACATATTTTGCACAAACCCTTAAAATTATGAAACAACAGCACTGAAGATACACTAAATATAGTATTT
The DNA here is from genome assembly GCF_028017835.1 of Emys orbicularis. Taxonomy (NCBI): domain Eukaryota; kingdom Metazoa; phylum Chordata; order Testudines; family Emydidae; genus Emys; species Emys orbicularis. The sequence continues at coordinate 102,960,281 of NC_088686.1, read as the reverse complement.
GTTTCTAGTTGGTTCTTTCTTGTTGCCTTTTTATACAATGCTGCATTACCTGTGAGATTTAAAATGACAAGTAATTGAAAATTAGGGGGAAAAATTGTTAATTATTCTACAGCAATGATACAATAATTATATCAGTTTATTGTCCCTTACGTTCTAAAACTCTGCAGTTATGAAATTATTTTAATTTAATATTTCAGAAAGGATTTAATAATCAGAGTTACACAGTTAAATAAATTGCTGGAGGAAAGGTGTACTCATCTAGTGTAACAGGTGAGTAAAACTTCTAGGTTGTCTACAATATCCAAATGGCATGCTAACCAAGGCACAAGTAAACAAGCATTTCAAATGAAACAGAAAAGGGATGAGGAAGAGATGATCTTGGGTGGGTGGGACAAAGTCAAAAAACTGCAGACTAGTGAACCCTGTTGGAAGACAGTCATTTTCAAATGTAACTTTAATTTTACAAACACCTACAAACTATACCAACTGCATTTAATTGCTTTTGAACTGCCCATCATCTTGGCAACCAGGACATTTTCTAACCTCTATTGAATTTGTCCTTTTCCAACTAATTCTTCTTTTGTAAGGATCAGAAATTAATAGCTATTTTTGTTTACATAATAACTACCACATAAAATTCACTAACCTCTGTGTTTTTTGAATGATGAATTTTAGAAAAATTATTTCAATTTTGAGGATCCTGCTACAGTCTTGGTGGCATAAAACACACACATGCAAGCCTTCACTCCCATTGTAGCCTTAGCTGAATTTTTACGGCTTTAGTAAATATTTCAAATGTCTGTTTTAAATCAGCAATAAATGTTTTTAGTATATTTAACTGAATTTAGTGTTTGCCTAAGATACTAGATTGAGTTCTGGAAAATGACATCCCTCACAAAACAGATAAAGCAATGGCAGCAATAGTTTACCAGATCAATTTATCAATGTGTCCTAGCCTTGGCCTAGACCATGTCTAAAAAGTCTCCATGCTAACTCAATCCTTAGCTTCTCTGCTGCTACTAGGGTGACAACAGACATAGTGTTTCTTTGATGTGGAGGGAGAGCGGGAGGAGACTCACCATGAAAAATTCAAAGGAATTATTTTTGTTAAGAGTATTTTTAAAAGTTCCTATAATGCTTTACATCAGCAAAAATTTGCAAGTTTAGATTTTTGTCTCTTACCGCAATCCTCCTTATAACTCTCCGCACTGTGTCTTGCTAGTGAAGGAGTTTTCACAACATTTGGGAGCTCAACATAGCTCTGCTGTCTTTGACAGTTAAGTGAGGTTGCAGAAGAGCACAAAACTTTATGGCTTCGCAGTCAATTAGATTTGAGGGGGGTTGTCTTTGTTTTTAGTTCAATGACAAAAGAATGGTAGATTTTAAATTAGATATTTAGAAAATAGATGACTTGCTCCATTAAGTTCTTTTAAGGAAGGGCCATTTTGCACAAAACTTTAAGTGTCCCTTTAACATATCATATACTTGCCTCGTTTCTCTGAAGACGACTTATGCAGTCTGCACAACTGTTTTGAAGTCGACCTCTAGCTTAATTAAAATATTGCACATCTCTCAGCTGAGTACATTGTTTTAATGAATTTTTTTAATGTTAACCTTATTTCAAAACAGATACTGAGTAACAGTCTTTATACAATTCAACTGATTTCCCAATACCTCCAAGTGACAGCAGTATCATCCTCGGCACTTAAGTCTGTTTTGAAGTCTGCTTTCCAGATCACTTAAATTGGTTTTATTGGTGCAATGGATTTTACCAATTTTACTGGTAGAAGGGGCTGAAAGTAAATGAGTTCAGAGCTCTCCAGTGCCATATAAAACCAGAAGCTGATGATGATTTGCCCTTCACAATACCTGTAGAGATGCAGGACTGCACTGGCAACAACACTGTCAGTCACTCCCGACAACTGAAAAACCAGAATGAAGCAGTGGTGCTCCCGATCTGCATTTTTAATGCAGACTAACTTTTAACCAAGAAGACTACAGATGTATGCCCATTTAAAAAAAATAGCACTAAAGAGAGGGACGTGCCAAAACCAACCTCACTTTCTAGGTTTACAGATTACGATCAAGCCATGAAATAGCAGTCCCACTTCCCACAACTAGCGCCGTTTAACTGAAAACAGCCATCCCCCAAAAGTTAATGGAACAAACAGGGAATAAGCCTCTCTCGCGGATCCCAGCTCCCCCTGCCGATGGGGGCAGATCGCGCCCCGGGCCGTGCATTGCCAGGGACGCTGCGGGACTCCCGAGAGGAGGAGGCGCCGCACCCGTGGCCGGCTGGACCACCCAACCCCGGGAGCTGGTCTCGGCCACATGCCTTGCGGACGTGCCCAGCCGCGGCCGCGGGACGGAGCAGAGCCCCACGGGCGGAGGAGACGATCCCAGAGCAGGGCCCGTACCCCGCTTTCTAGTCCACACGGCGCGGGCGGGGCGGGGAACCCCTCAGCCAGCTGCTGGGGCGGCGGGCGGACGGGCAGGAAAAGGCGCGAGCCTGAGCTGCGCTTACCTCTCCGCGCACGGCTGGGGCCGGGGGCCGCCCGATGCCGCCCCTGCACCGTCGGGGCTCAGGGCACGGCGCGTGGCGGTGCAGCTGCCCCCACGCTGGCAGGCGGCTGCCGCCCGGGCAGGGACCGGGGCGCCGCAGGGGGCTGGGCCCGCCTCTGCAGCCGTCGCGTTGCCATAGCAACCAGACAACTTGCGAGCTCCGGCACTGGCGGCTCCAGCCCCGGGGAACTCGGCCCTGGCCGCCGACCTGGGCCGGACACTTACCCGCCGGCCCCGTTCACCTGCCCTCGGCCCCGCCGCCCGGCTCCGCGCCGCACACTTCAGAAACTTTTCGCCCCGGCCACCTGCCTGGGAACTGCACAGGGTACAGGGGCCGCGCGGGGACAGCCGCAACAGAGCGCGGAGCCGCTCCTCTCCCCCCGCCCTTGCCCCGGAGGGAGCGGACAGCGCCTCGCGGCGGGGTGGGGAGGAAGGAGAGACTCCCTCAGAGCCACAGACATCCCCCCCCACACACACGACTGTGGAGCCGGGGGAACTCCCCGCATAGCTACTGCACCCCCCCCCCCAGCCCCACACTCCCGGGGAAGGAGGCCCCCCCCCCAGCTACTGCGCCACACTCATCGGGAAGAGGCCTCCCCCCTCACAGCTGTATGAAGTTAATACCTAAAATGCATACGAAATTGACATTATGAGCTTGATTCTGCCCAATTCAAGGCACTGGCAAAACTCTCAAGAGTGTCAGATCTTGCCACCAGTTCGGTGTGAGCCAACTTCCGGTGCTGAACACCTTGCAATACTTGCCTTTGCTTAGCAAATGCAATGCTTGTGAGTGCAGTGTTTGAGAACTTGTGCAAATTAAAGTCCTGATGGGTACTCAGACACATAATCCTATCAAAGGTAAGGTGACTGGACCCTTAACCAGAAATTGTAGGATCATCCTTACAGTGTAATCTGTATTAGTTTAGTACATTATCAAACATACAATCTAGTTTTTAAAAGTAAAAGAGGTGTACATTAGACTGAATTATCAGCATATTTCAAGAGTCCTGAAATATTAGACATTTATTAAAGTACTGTACTGTAAGAAAGAAAATGGAATCCAAGACTAGTTTACTATGTGCAAAAACACTTTCTTATAGAACAAAATTGTGTATATTTGGCATTTGCTGTACTGCCTTTGTATGAATTAATGCAATCACATTATATATACACATACACACATGTATGTACAATGGAGTATTACTCTGAATTATTATAGGCAGAAGATATCACTGAAATAATAGATTGTGGTATTGTGACCTTTCACAAGATCCAAATCCTTGTCACCACTATAGTAGGTAAAATCTATTTACATTAGGTAAATATACTGTCCTAGATCTAGTCAAGTAATAATTAATCTACAATCAGATAATGTATTGTGTACTGTTTACTAAAATCTACTATGGTAACTGCAATGATTACACTATAATGTTTAATTGTTTAGCTATTACAGATGACAGATCAAAACTAAATACTGTTGTCAGTATACTGTAACACTAGCAACTACTGCATATGTCAGTTCTTCTTTGTATGCTACAGTTATAGTTAACTAAAAAAAGGGTTGATTTAACAAAAAAATAAATTAAGAAATATCTTTATTCTTATTGTCTATTCACTTTTAACTTTTAAAACATTTTAAAAACACATCTAACTTTGGAAAGTGGCTACACTGCATGTAGTAATTACTCTTCTTTAACAATGATTATTATGAATTGTGTATATGCTGGACTATTGGCACTTTCCTCCTCCTAATGGTTTACATTTAGTGAAAGGGAAAGACTAATAACATATTATGCAGCTAAGCATAATGCAGGTACCATGGAGATGACTGCAGTATACATGTACCTCAATAGAAACTATACACATTTCTCTACATCATTCTGTCAATGCAACTCAATCCTGATGCACACCAAACCTTATACTCCAGTCCTTGGCCTGTTTAAAACAGACAATGTCAATAATGTTAACTTGTGCAGTGGTTTTGTAACTAGAGCAAAAATATATTTAGGCCTGAAATCTTCAAGCATATTTTCACTTGGGATCTATACAAGATTTGAACCCAGAGGTGAAAAGTTCTTCAATTAGGTTAATCTGAATAAGGAAAATAACTTTATTTTTAAATTTTCAGAAGTGGTCTCTGTCAGATATTAATGGAGGGCACATGTATTACATTTGGAGTTAGGGGGAATATTATTGTTTAGCCTAGAGAGGAACCAAATGAAATGTGAAGAGAACACTGCAGTTTTTTAGGAAAGGAGCATTTTTAAATGTTTACTCTGCAAAAGTTACTAAATATTTTAGTAAAACATTGCACAGAAAATTCATTTGTCCTCCTAATTGTTTCAAATTTTAGAGACTAAATTTAAGCATTAAAGTGTGAAACATAAGGATTTAGTCCAGCTTTTTACATGCGAATCTCAACACAACCTTAACTATGGAGTTGCTACTTCTGTCTCCATTACACTGAGCAGAGATACAGTAGATTCTATTAATAATTCTCATCTGAAGGTTTTCTATTGTCTTAGAGTGTAGGAATGCTGTGTAGTTATTGAACCATAACTGTGTATTCCCCATCTCCACCCCAACTTTGCATTAATCATTTCTGGGTGTCCAATTTGCATAATCATTGCACAGCTCTCTCTCAATAACCATACAGTATGTGAATCCCTATATCCTGTCTGACAGGTATTATTAGCCAATCAGAATGCAGAGATTTATATACTCTCAATACAGTTATTTTTAATTTTTAATAACAGCACTGAAAATATGCAAATTTCTCTTCTCTGATTAGCTACTATAATCCCTCTCCTCTGATCATCTTTTCTAATCAGAATTCTTTAAGCTTTCTGCCAGCAACTATATCTCATTTTTTTTCTTCCTTTAGAGGAAACATCAATTCCAAAAGTCACATTAAAGTAAAATAAGAATAAATACAAAGCTGTTAGAGAGCCCATTTTTGTTTTTTGTACTTCTTCCTTCTTTTATATAAAATTTAAATATTTTAAATTCCAGTTATTCCAGCATCAACATACAACAGAAGATGCTTCCTCTTAGCTCAGTATTAACCATGGGCTAGATCCTGCAGCTGGATCCACTGCATTGCTGCACCCAGGTGGATCCAAGTTGTAGTGCTTAACCTAATATCCTGGGCTAGTAAACACTGGTCCACTTATAACGTTAGGCAACCTTAACACTAGGAGTAGCTACCAGGTATGCTTATAATAAACACTTTAGCCTTTGGCCAGGGAGTTTATTCAGACAGTTTATTTATCCCAGGGGAATTTATCTTATAAACAGTAAGTATTCTCAAGTTTCAGAATATTCATTAAGAATGTCAAATATAATTGTATTTTATTAATCGTTAGAGATCCTTTATTCATAGTATTAAGAAAGTGGCAATAGCAAACATGATCAACTACATTATTAAATTCTTCAGATTTTTACTGCTTTTATGGTACTGGCACTGTACATACAATTATATTTCTACACTCTTTTACTCAGTTAAGTTATTTTAGCCAATGTGAAAAGTTTCAACTCTATGGGACACAAGGCTAAATTTAATATTTATCCGATAACCTATAGGTTGAGTTTGGAGCCTATAGAAATACTGCATCTTCATTTATCTGGTGATTGGTAAGAGCTTTTGTGATTAAAAAAGCATATACTGAACTAATTACATTTGTTTTCCCAAAGATGTTCACCACTTTGAGAGATGGTAAAACCACCAGGTACTAATCTCATAGCAACACTTACCCCTGCAGTAGCTCTCAGCAGAAGAGAAAGCACCTTTGGGGCTTAAGGCACTAATAACTAAGTGCAAATAATAACTACACACTCTCATTTGTGGATTTCTCAGTAAACATTCCCCATGCTAAAAATATTAATCTATTTCACTTACATGTATACAAATATCTTAAGTGCAGATGCTTGATTTTTTTTTCCCATTAAAAGTTTTTAAAGAAAATCATATTTGACAGGTTTTAATTGAAGGGAAATCTATTTTAGATGAACATTTTTCACCAGCTCCTATCTTGATTGCTTTTTGCCCTGAGGGCATTATGAAATATACACCTACAGCTATTGCACTTTATACTACCTAATGCAATGATGGATTCCCTGGACATATTGTTTGGAAATGACTAACTTCTAATGCTGCTCCCCTTGTAAGGTACAAATATAAATTTTTTGACCCTAAATAGATAGTATAAAACTCTCTTTGCCCACCTTTTGTCCTGGAATATAAATATACACATAGTAAATGGATGCTGCCAGAAAAACTGACCAGTAGAATTCCTGCCTTTCTATACAGTATATGACAATAGTTTCAATGAGTTTCTCTTATAATTTATTGCAAACATTTTGTTAAATCTTAAGTATTTTACCTGAACCATGATCATAGAAGATATAAAGAGGCAAAGGTAAATATAATACTAAATTAATGAAGGGGCAACTACAGCAGGAGAAGGAAACTACCACACTTAGGGTCCAATCTAATGCCTCTTGAAGTCAATGGGAGTCTTTCCTATGGTTCCTTGACTTTTGGGGATCTTTTAAAGGGCCTGACATCTCCCATTGAAAGTAGAAAGACTCCCATTGACTTCAGTGAGAGTTGGATCAAGCCCTTAAAGAGAAATGATTAATCAAATCCTAAACTTGTTCTCTATGTAGAGTATTTAAAATATTGAAATTTTATATAAAAGGAAGAACTAAAAGTGTTGATACATTCAGTAAATATGGCTAGCATTTCAAATTAGACTTCAGATATTCACCATTCAGTATCTGAGGTTTTAATTATTATTTAGCCTGAGGAGGAGAATAGTTAAATTAATTCCCTCATATAAATTAATATTCACTGTTCCGTAAAAGTGGTACCTAGTGACCAGCCTGTCTTCTTAAATCAAAGTATTGTTTATTTAAAACCAAACCATTTCTAAGAGAAAGGTCTCAAACAGTGAACAGACTAGATGCATGTCTAGCTTACCTGGAAGTTTGGGATGGGCCCACCTACTTCAGACATTCTGGCAGGACCGACTTCTGCGTCCCTTTCAGATTGTTCTCTCCAGGAACCGCTCACTGGCAGTAACCACATACCCAATCTTTTTAACCATTTAGTGTCCCTTTGACCTTTAGGCTCCCAGACTTGGCAAACAGCAACATAATTATGTCTGGAACCTGAAAGTAGCATCTTCACCACTAATAACCCTGCCATTGTCTTGTAATTGCCCCTTCTCCCCCATGTTTTTGGGAGGCTGCTTATCTAGAGCTATTGTGTTGCTTTCCTGCTAGTTTTCCCAACAAAACTTCAGTGTAGATATGGCAGCATATACCCAGGCTTCCCAGCAGGCTTATACTCTGGTTGTTAGCCCATGCTGCCACATCTACACTATTGTTACCCATGTGAGGTAGATTAAAGCTAGAGCGGGTACGCCTACCTGTGCTGCAATTACACCACTTGCAGTGTAGACATACCCACAGTGACTATTTCATTGACCAGGTCACATACTGTATTCATAAAAATATTACAGATTAGTATTCCTAGATTATTACATTGTAGATCCATGTCAGTCACAGGTCCATGCTCTCCCTGTCTTGGGCTTCGAAGGGTTCTTAATATTGCTATTTATTGGGCCCCTCCAGTTCATTTGCCAGATTAAAATGGCACAAAGAAACTTAAAAGTTGCCCTAACAAGACAACTGGTGATTCCCTTGTCAAGGGAAAATCTCTGGCTGTCACACAGCTAGCATGACCAGCAATGGCCTCCGCTCCCAGGGCATGAGGTATTGGAAGTGGAAAGCATCATGGCCAAAGTGTAATGCATTTAGGCAGTCCATGCCACAGAAAGGCCCCTTGGAGGAATAATTGCAGCTGGGAGTAACTGTAAAATGCTCTGAATTACATCAGGGTGAAATGAATTGGCCCCAGACAGCCCTAGAGATCAGAAAAGCACTGATAGTTTAAAGCTATGACAGGCAATGTATTCTGGACTAGCCTCAGTTTCTGATTGGTTAAAGTGTGTAATCCCCAGAAGAGTGCATAGCCACTTATGGTAGGAAAAGTCAAACATTCCTTGCCACGCACAGATGGAAAAGTGGGGGTTTGGCCATTGCCACTATTGAGTCATCCAGAGACAACCCTGGGATTTAACAAAATACCCAAGCTGCAGATTTCTTCTTCAAACCTCAGTTTCTCTGAAGCTGCTTTAAAGCCAGCATACCCAGACACAGAAGAGTTACCCAACATAATGCTCCGAGTCCCACGCCAGCTTCTTTTCTTGCAGCCAGCATAGGGGTGAGGCCGCCAGGGGGAAGGAAGCATGGCTGGGGCTTCCTACGACCCAGCAATACATAGCTACCGAAACAGCCTTTTGGGGACCATTGGCAACCATTGTCAATTACAGCAGCCTTCTATCCCCTTGCCTCCTGAATTGCAATGTGTCTCTCTTGGCGATAGCCAAGGTCTGGGTCCTTGATTTGCAAATAGAAACAATCCCTCTATTCAGAATTGGAAGGTTCTAATAAAATCTTTGACAACTCTTCCTGTTGCATCCCTTGCCTACTTACATTATCTCCCTCTTATCTGGATTGGGCTCACCCAGCTAGCCCTCATCCAGACCCCAATCTCAGGCACCAGGTCATTCATGCTCTTACCATTACCAGTTCCATGCACAATAACACTATCTGTGTCATTCTTATTCACGTATATGCCCACTTTGTGGCCCATACTCAGGAACAGCATTGAATTCTTATATATTCATTCTCTGGAATGTTTCAGGTCCAGGAGAAGATTAAATATTTCTAGTTAAATAGATGGTATCTGTTAACAAAAAAATAGGAATTTAAAATATCTAAAAGTTAATTAATCCAGGAGAGGTGAACATTCATGTCTATTCCTAGAGTAAAGTGACTTATTACCAACAGTTACTGGTGTGACATTATTAGGTAGTCTAGGAAAGAAAATATACCAGAGTACTGCATGGAAAATGACACTGTCTTTTATTGCATTTCATCTTTTTAGTTCTAAAGGTTAAATACAAGTGACAGGTTGATCTAACTGGCTAGCCAGTAATGTAAACTTCCACTCGCTTCTCTGTCAGTGCACCACATACTTGACCCTCAAACTGCCCCAATACTGTATTGCAGTCTTCTATCATTTCAAAAGATAATGGTTTGGCAAGGCCTAGTAGGGACTAGGCTGAAACCACTGAGCTTGGGTCACATTTGACATGCAATATTTAAATCCATATATTCTGAGGTGAATTTTCAGAATGCTTTAACCCCACTACTTAGCTCCACTTTTAGCATAATCTATTGTACATCTGTTTTTAAGGAAAATCTCCAGCAAATCTTTACAATAAAGTCTCAAAAGATGCAGTATTAAGAAACTTCCCAGTTATATAAATCTGTGTAATCACTTTGGTTGTGATCTGTTAGTTTACAGAGTTCTTCCACTTTGAAGCCTGCAGACAGCTATTTTTGTCTGTTATAGGTATGGTACTACATATGCACAGCTCCTGCAGCATCTGTGCTCACATATCACTAACTACATTTCAGGAAATAATCATAAGAAATGGGGGTGAATGTGCTTTATCACATGATAAGGATAAAGGGGAAAACTATATACAAATACATTAAGCATTTTTATATTCTCATTCACAACATTGTAATGAGCAAATAAAATGCCAGAGCCTAAATCTGTCATGACAGAGAAAATGCTACACGATCTCATAACAAGATATCAGGTGACTCTCAAAAGTTTTCCATTAGCTAAGACCTCAAAAACTTAAATACGGATTTAAACTTTTTGAGGCCACCAATCTGAATATTCAAATCTTGTAAGATTACCCACCTACACGTTCCATTTTATAATCATGTTAACTTGAAAAAAAAAATCCTACAATCTATAGCATAGAAGGGCAAGTGTCCAGCAGCAAATAAAATGGGCCAAATCTCCAGTATCAAATTTACCACCTCTTTAATTATCAGGATCCTTCATCTCCATCTACTGGTATCATTCACAAATTGCAGTAACTGTATACAATGCTAGGATGTAGGAATAGAGTGCTAGATGGAATGTAAAAAGACAGCATTCAACTAAATAAAACAGAAGAATAACAATGTAAAATCCATGTAAAGTTGTGCAATTTGAAGGTAGAATTTGAAAAAAAATCAATGTAAACCCTTTGGGAAAGCAGCTTTCCGAAAGCTATTGCAATATCTGAAGATCTCACAATATGTGATCATATCACTTTGTGATGATGTTTAACCTTGCTACAGCTGGACTTTCCATACAGCATATTCTGGGAGACCAGCCAATGTAATCAATCTGTGCAGTGAGAAAGATGGGAGAAGTATGGGAGAGATAGGGTTGTGGATTGGCAATATTTTTCACTTGGCTAATGAGAATCTTCATTACCTATTTCAAATGTGACTCAAAATATCACCGAGGATCCATAATGACTTCAAGCCACCTAGCAGTAAAGAAATCAGCCTTAAAACTTAAGAGTTCTGTTTTCCTCTCAAGAAAAATACATGTAATTCCCATTGATTTAATGTGAATTACAAGCTCATGGCAAGGGGAAAAACAGACCCCTGTAATAAGGGCTAGCAATCATCTAACAAACATCTGTACAATTAAGCAATTTTGAGCTATATTGCTGGATGAATATATAGATCAAAAACACTGAAGCAGCATGAAAATGCCATTGCTAGGTTTCCACAGAGAGGGCTGATGGATGACATACAGCATCCTGCAGACAGGAAGGGGACATTACAGAGAAGGCTAATGCAGGAAAACAAGGAAAAATGGTCAAAACCCTATTAGACATAGGGTCATCCCTCAAACACTAGTAGGAACAGAGGGAGGGACAAGGGGCTAAGACTGATACTTCTGGAAATTGACCATGTTATGCAAAGTGTCTGAAAACAAGGTATTTAAAAGAGCCAGGAGCTGAGGTCCAAATTTTATCTAACTTTTTTTTTCTCCTTTACCCATTGGCAAAGTCCTTGGAATTCAGGGTGCAGAAGGGAAAAGGGTTGAAATAAATGCTCTTTTCCTGTTTTTTTCCCCTTAAGAAAAAAGTCTTGCAGCCTGCAGACGGGAGCTAGAAGCAGATAGTGTGCAGGAGAAAGTTAGCAAGGAAACATTTTAGTTTGTGGTTATTGAGTTCTAATGGATTGTTGAATTCTAAGGGATTTGAAACTACTAAGGCCTTGTCTGCAACAGAGTGCCGGTAATTTACTATGCTAAGCACCACGTGGTAACACTGTGCATCCACTCTCAGAAGTACTCCAATCACAGGACTCCAGGGGCTGGAGTTTTTAAAAAAACACCAAATATTTTATGACTTACAAGAAAATTGCAGAAGTAGGCAATACAGCACATGTGTCCAATACCATTTGGATTACACTTACTTTCAGCAGGCCAGTTTGGCTTGATTTGTATCAGTCTGCCCCAGTTGGTTGGTATCCAAGTGGTCCATCAACTAAACAGTTCGGCTGAAGCAGTTCAAACAGAACCTCCCACTACTGTCTCTCAGTGCCCTGCTGGCTTTTCAAAGTCTCCTGGAATCCACTGCTTCTAGGAGCTGTGCTAGCATCTGTGGGATAATCACCTAGCAGGCAGTGCAGTGAGAAGGGTACTAGCATAGATGTGGGGACAAAACGAACAATTCAGAGCACAATGAAGCCTGGCTGGAGTGGAGTCACTGAATCTTTTGTGCTGAAACCAGTTCTATCCTACTGGCTCAGTTACAAAGCATCAGCCTGGCCAAAGAGGCACAGTGTGGCCAACAACTGGAACGCATCCTTTCCAAGAAGAGTATGGACAGAAGTAAAGCAACAGTGTAAGATACTATAGTGCTTAGGAATGGAAAATGTACATTGCCAGACAATTCATTTTTAGTAATGAGACATTTCTTTTACAGAAGATACCTCATAGGCTAGGTGTAAGTGCTTAGGTAGTTCTTTAGTTAGAATCAATTTTACTAAGTATTAGGAATGGTCAAATCCCAGCATGACATGTGCTCCTGCAAATATGCCCTTCTGTATCAGAGTTGTAAGGATATTTATATTACATATCCCTTTGAAGAGATATTTGAAGTATTCTGACTCTATCACACCTGCAGTTGGGGAAGAGAGATATAAACCCACAAATAGATGAAAAATAACACACCAAAATAGAATTGATTAGCAGTTGGGAATCTTCAGATTGCACCTCTGTAATTGCTACATACAACAAAGGTACATGATAGTCCAGTTTTTGGCTGAGCATTCTTATATAACATCTGTTTTAAAATTTAAAAATCCCCAAATCATCCAGAAGGCAGTCACCTCATTTTTCTTTTTGTCATCTTGTCCAAAGTCATTTCTCATGTGTCTACAAACTAATAGTGCTTTTGGATAAGAATGCTGGTTATCATCAAGACAGGGGCTCCCCATCTGTTCATTCAAACAGTATTGAGCAAGATTCTCCATTTAAGTCTATGGAGTTATGCTGATTTACTCCAGTTAACATTCTGGCCCAGTGATGGCATGTCAACAGATTATAATGCCAAGACTCATTATTTAACCATCACAGTAAACAAACATCCTCTTCTACGTTTTATTTGCAAAGCTGTTTTTATATCTTTAACGCTACAGCAGGTATATTTGATCTACTGGATAGGTTGTTGCTATAAGGCCAGAAGTTTATCCAGAAATTTGAATCTTAGGGAATACAGAATAAGCGTATATGGGTGAGACAGGATTTTGAGGAACTCAGCTATATTTAGACTTGATACGGTATACTGTGATCTCGAACAGAGTTTGAGCTAGCTTGGCAATAATTATACCAAAATCTGTGGAAGAATCAGGATGGAGCCAAATGCTATCTTATTCTCCTCAAGAAAAGGTGACAGAGGGGAAATGTTTACATTTAAATTCTTTTTGCAAAATATCTGGCCAGTACCAGTATGGAGAAACACATTGTGCAGCATATACATCATCTCTATTTTCTACTAACTATTTCAAAGGAAACAAAATTGAAACTTGCATAATTTTAGGACATTAAAAAAAAATCTTAACACCCAGTGTTATCATAAAAGACCTCACCTAAATGCACTGAAATTTTTGGCATGTCCTAGAATGCAGCATGTACATTTTGCCTGCAATTCATTGCAATTATAATTTGATTCCCCCTTGTATATATATTATGAGGTTCTTAGTTTGTTTTAGTTTTCAGCTATGGCTTTATGGAGGTCTCTCCTAACAGTCTTATGTTTGGCCAAGGTTCCTTATTTCAGTTTTATCAGCCATTATACACCTATTAGTCTCAGTGAAAGTTATTACAGATTTTAAACTAATGGAAAAGATATAAAATTAGAACTACTTCATATGAAAGAAATCGTATTAAAACCTGAAGAAACAATTCCCATATCATCCTGCAGAGGGAGAATCCAGCCTGTGAGGCATGGGAACCTTCTGAACACAATCTAGAAGTGCTCTTTCCATTCTGTGTACAACAACAAAAATCATGCTGCAGACCAGCAGAGACCAACTGCCTTACTTTAGAATTACCAGCAATCCATGCTACCATCGTTGTCCGCAGCAGCAGCAGGCTGGAAGCCAAATGTGTCCAGCATTTCCTCTATAGACCTGCTGTATGTCCCGCACATAGATAAGTATAAGTAGCTGTGTTTTCCAGATACTGTACCCTGAATGAAAGAGGTATAGTACATAGCAATAAGGAGACAATCTGAACAAAAAGCCTCTCTGGTGTCGATCCATTCCCAGGATGGTACTGACTGAATACAGGATCTGTAAAATCACCTCAGACCATTGGTCTGTCCAGTCCAAGCCATTGTCACCAGCAGTGACCAATACCTTATCTTCAGAGAAAATTGAAAAACACCTGGTCAGATATACAATGAACTAGAGTGAAAAACTGACCTCTAGAGTGATCATCTTACACTCTGAAGTAACAGATTTGATTGCATTTATCTTAAATGAGTAGGAAGAGCTGCAAATGGTATCCAAATTATTTGCTGCTGGTAAAAATCCTGGTAAAGTAGCCAATCCAATGAATTGCAACCTCAGTGCTTTTCACAGGCTGGTTATGTGTCACATAAAGCAGAATTCCCTTTCCTATGTTCCACATGTACCTGCTATTGTACATACATTTCCCCCTTATTCTCATACTGTGCAACAGTGTAAAGGACGGACCAATCTGTTTTCACTATGCCCTTCATAATCGTCAAGTGTAGTTTTGCCCTGGAAATTTGACTGTAAAATAATGGCATCTTGACATTCCAGGTTTATTGCATCTCGCTGAATCCAAATTCATTTTGTCACTTTGCAAGTAAAAATATGTTTAGTTTTTTCAGTCCTACAAACTCATCCTGAGTTCTGACAGTCACACTGGGATTTTTCCTTCTTGGGCATCACCACTATTAATGGAGGGTCTGCAGGATAAATCATGCCCTCAGTGACAGCTGTTAAAAAACCATTAGCCATATGTGGGTTTGGATGGGTGTTGTTGAGGGAATAATTATTGGGGATGATATATGAGGAGGACAGATCCAACTTTGACTGTCAGAGTGCAATGTGGGTTTGTAAGCCTGGCGGGCGGACAGACATATTTGTTTTGCAAAGGGAGCACATTTTATCTGGAAACAGTGAGACACAATAATCAGGGAATACCATTATGTTTTTTTTACAGTCATTTTCCAGCATATAACCACACTTTGAAGACCTCAATCAAGTCCCCTCTAACTCTTTTCCTTTCCAGGTTAACTAATCCTAGTTTTTACAATTTGCCATCATATGTAAAGACAGCCATTCCTCTAGTCAGCTTCATTTCCCTTCTCTGGATCTTCACTGGCTCATGGAAAGCAACCAGTTAAGAGATCTGATCATTCAATGCCTCCTGTAGATAGAATTGTACCTTAATGCCCCAGAGGAGATTTCCCAACTTCTCTTGTGCAGATTTTAGGCATCAGTCCTGCTGCAAAGAGAGTCAGTCACACAGGGGGATCCTGAAGTCTGTGCAGAGTTCCATAAACCTAATTAGGACTCCGTGAAGGCTTAAAAATGTGCTCGTATGGAACCCATTGCAGGTTCAGGGTTTTGGGCCAAATCTATCCCTGGCATAACTCCAATAACTTTCTCTCCTCCCTGGCCAGCGAAAGCAGATGGGATTGGCTCTGTGGAGATTAAGCAGGCTATCAGCATTATAGGATGCAATTCTTTAACCCACTTTTTGAATACTCAGGTGGTCAAAGACTTTCCTACTTAAAGGACAGTGAAAGGAGAGATGCTAATTTTCCTTCAGGACACTGTGCCTCTGCTTTGTTAGCTGTCAAGCAGTTTTCCCCACTCAGGGACTGAATGGCACCAAGCAGATCTCTGCGTCTCCTGCATGATGCAGCAACAGGCTGGCAGCCACTCTGCTGTGTGAGCCCACTCTGGCTTCTTGTCTATGGCACTGTAATAGGGCTTCTATTACAGGGGGTCTCAAGTTGACATGATGCAATATAACATAATACGAGCAGTAGGGGAATACTATAGAGCGTGCATGATGCAAGAGCTAAAGCCAAAAAGATCAATAAACAGATCAAAAAAATCACCAACACATTCTTTACACCTGAAAGGCTAGTGCCAAATAGTAGCCTGAGCCCTTTGGTGGTGTCTGTGGTATTTAAAAGCCAGATACAGATAGGAGATTACTTTAATTATACTTGAACGGGGTGGAATATTACGTCAGGAAGACTTTCTGAGGCTCGTGCCTCTGGGGGATCCCCCTGGCATGCAATTATCACCACCTGAGTTTGCCATTACACCATTATCTAAAGTCCTTGCTGTCCAGGCCAATGTACCTGCACACTGGCTGTAAAGCAGAAAAAGGCACTTGTAATCTTTCACCAGCAGTGAGAGCATTGCCCAGTGCCCTCCAATCCAACCTTCCTTATGGCTGAGCAGAGTTCAGAGTGACTGACAACCCGAGAGCCCATCACTGCTGTCCTGGAGTCAGTCAAAGAGCTCCTTCACGCGAAATACTCTTCCTCTCTTCATCGAGGTTGAGCACACCTGCCTACTCTATAGTGAATGACTTAGCTTTGGTCCCAAATGCAAACGCTCCACATAGCACAATGCTGAAGTGTAATCTGTTGGCTAGAGCAGAAGGCTGGGAATCAGCACTTCTTGATTCTATTCCCAGCCTGCCACTTATTTGCTCTGTAACTTCTCTAGGATTTCATTTTCCCATGTGTAAAATGGGGATACTACTACTCAGCTACTTCACAAATATGTTCGGGGGCTTAATTTATTCAAGTTTATTATTAATCTCAAAGTAAAACACTCTGAGATCCTTGGAAAAAGCAACATATGAACTGCAGTGTATTGTGGCAATATTTTTTAAATGTGACTTCTCACAGCCTGATACACACCACTTTATTTATATTCCAGGAGAATGGACTAAAGTAAATGACTGAATAGGTCTTTTCCCATCTCTAATTTCTGTGATTTAGAGAGCATTTCCACAGTGCCTCATGGGTATATTATACCTATATTATTTTCCTTAGAGGGGTTTTCCATTTACCATTCAAGTTCAGGACAGAATTGTTTAGCTTGGCCTTATGATCCTCTAAGTCAGAAATGACCATGATGTCCCTCAGAATACAGAGAGTTACCTCTGTGCTATTAAGTACCTTTAAAGGGCTTCCTGGCATAAATTCAGGGCCATTTTGGTGCTGTTGAACAGGAGCGCAAATAACAGAGTTAGCAGCAAAGGTATATTTAGCTATAGAAAGCAACAGAGGGTCCTGTGGCACCTTTAAGACTAACAGAAGTATTGGGAGCATAAGCTTTCGTGGGAAAGAACCTCACTTCTTCAGATGCAAGTAATGGAAATCTCCAGAGGCAGGTATAAATCAGTATGGAGATAACGAGGTTAGTTCAATCAGGGAGGGTGAGGTGCTCTGCTAGCAGCTGAGGTGTGAACACCAAGGGAGGAGAAACTGCTTCTGTAGTTGGATAGCCATTCACAGTCTTTGTTTAATCCTGATCTGATGGTGTCAAATTTGCAAATGAACTGGAGCTCAGCAGTTTCTCTTTGGAGTCTGGTCCTGAAGTTTTTTTGCTGTAATATGGCTACCTTTACATCTGCTATCGTGTGGCCAGGGAGGTTGAAGTGTTCTCCTACAGGTTTTTGTATATTGCCATTCCTGATATCTGACTTGTGTCCATTTATCCTCTTGCGTAGTGACTGTCCAGTTTGGCCAATGTACATAGCAGAGGGGCATTGCTGGCATATGATGGCATATATAACATTGGTGGACATGCAGGTGAATGAGCTGGTGATGTTGTAGCTGATCTGGTTAGGTCCTGTGATGGTGTTGCTGGTGTAGATATGTGGGCAGAGTTGGCATCGAGGTTTGTTGCATGGGTTGGTTCCTGAGTTAGAGTTGTTATGGTGCGGTGCGTGGTTGCTGGTGAGAATATGCTTAAGGTTGGCAGGTTGTCTGTGGGCGAGGACTGGTCTGCCTCCCAAGGTCTGTGAAAGTGAGGGATCATTGTCCAGGATGGGTTGTAGATCACTGATGATGCATTGGAGAGGTTTAAGCTGAGGACTGTAGGTGATGGCCAGTGGAGTTCTGTTGGTTTCTTTTTGGGGCCTGTCTTGTAGCAGGAGGCTTCTGGGTACACGTCTGGCTCTGTTGATTTGTTTCTTTATTTCCTTGTGTGGGTATCGTAGTTTTGAGAATGCTTGGTGAAGATCTTGTAGGTGTTGGTCTCTGTCTGAGGGGTTGGAGCAGATGCGATTGTACCTCAGTGCTTGGCTGTAGACGATGGATCGTGTGGTGTGTCTGGGGTGGAAGCTGGAGGCATGAAGGTAGGCGTAGCGGTCGGTGGGTTTTCGGTATAGGGTGGTGTTAACGTGGCCATCGCTTATTTGTACGGTGGTGTCTAGGAAGTGGACCTCCCGTGTAGATTGGTCCAGGCTGAGGTTGATGGACAAATTGGAGAAATGGTCTGAGTTAAACAGGATGAAGTTTAACAAAGACAAATGCAAAGTGCTCCACTTAGGAAGAAAAAATCAGTTTCACACATACAGAATGGGAAGAGACTGTCTAGGAAGGAGTACGGCAGAAAGGGATCTAGGGGTTATAGTGGACCACAAGCTAAATATGAGTCAACAGTGTGATGCTGTTGCAAAAAAAGCAAACATGATTCTGGGATGTATTAACAGGTGTGTTGTGAGCAAGACACGAGAAGTCATTCTTCCGCTCTACTCTCCTCTGGTTAGGCCTCAGCTGGAGTATTGTGTCCAGTTCTGGGCACCGCATTTCAAGAAAGATGTGGAGAAATTGGAAAGGGTCCAGAGAAGAGCAACAAGAATGATTAAAGGTCTTGAGAACATGACCTATGAAGGAAGGCTGAAAGAATTGAGTTTGTTTAGTTTGGAAAAGAGAAGACTGAGAGGGGACATGATAGCAGTTTTCAGGTATCTAAAAGGGTGTCATAAGGAGGAGGGAGAAAACTTGTTCACCTTAGCCTCTGAGGATAGAACAAGAAGCAATGGGCTTAAACTGCAGCAAGGGAGGTCTAGGTTGGACACTAGGAAAAAGTTCCTAACTGTCAGGGTGGTTAAACACTGGAATAAATTGCCTAGGGAGGTTGTGGAATCTCCATCTCTGGAGATATTTAAGAGTAGGTTAGATAAATGTCTATCAGGGATGGTCTAGACAGTATTTGGTCCTGCCATGCGGGCAGGGGACTGGACTCGATGACCTCTCGAGGTCCCTTCCAGTCCTAGAATCTATGAATCTATGAATCTATGATGGTGGGGTGGAAGCTGTTGAAATCATGGTGGAATTCTTCCAGGGTCTCCTTCCCATGGGTCCAGATGATGAAGATGTCATCAATGTAGCGTAGGTAGAGAAGGGGCGTGAGTGGACGAGAGCTGAGGAAGCGTTGTTCCAGGTCAGCCATAAAAATGTTGGCATATTGTGGGGCCATGCGGGTGCCCATAGCGGTGCCACTGGTCTGGAGGTATATATTGTCACCAAATTTGAAATAATTGTGCGTGAGGATAAAGTCACAGAGCTCAGCAATAAGTTGTGCTGTGTCATCATCAGGGATACTGTTCCTGACAGCTTGTATTCCATCTGTGTGTGGGATGTTTGTGTAGAGCGCTTCTACATCCATGGTGGCTAGGATGGTGTTTTCTGGGAGGTCACCAATGCATTGTAGTTTTCTCAGGAAATCATGGAGATAGCTGGGACTGCTGGTGGCGTAGGGTCTGAGTAGGGAGTCCACATATCCAGACAGTCCTTCAGTGAGAGTGCCAATGCCCGAGATGATGGGGCGTCCAGGATTTCCAGGTTTGTGGATCTTGGGTTGTAGATAGAATAACCCCGGTCGGGGCTCTAAGGGTGTGTTGATTTGTTCCTGTGTTAGTGTAGGGAGTGTCCTGAGTAGATGGTGCAGTTTCTTAGTGTATTCCTCAGTGGGATCTGAGGAAAGTGGCCTTAGCTATAGAAGGATCACCAGCACCATTTGTAAGTATAGTGTACTCTATAAACAACCAAGGGAAATTTTTCAATCAGTTGACTGCTATGGGATTTGCTACTTCACAAAGTAGCAGACTTCACAAAGACTTCACAAAGAACAACCTGGAAGGAACTAAGCCTTGAGCCTTCAAACCCAGAGAACTAGCGTTCTGAGGTTTGATTATTTTTTTTAACCCACCATAACACAAAGTGGGAAGGGTCTAGCATGTTAGAAAAAAACACTTTTGTTTGATTTATTTAGAATCAAAATAATTTTGCTTGCAATTTTTTTCTAAATGTAAATCTACCTAGAATCCTTCTTAAATTTCTACAGTATTCTAGAATTTAAAATACCTTTTAAGATCCTCCTGTCCCTGGTCAAAGAGACCAAAGGAATGATTTTCATGTTATTACATGAGTAAGAGTAAAGGAATGTTCCTTACTATTGTAATGTCCACATAAATGTAAACTTCTGCCAGTATGATTTGCTGAACCTCAACAGTGTACTTGGGTCTGCACAGTGCATAGACCTGCATTATTCTGTACAAATTTTAAAAACAAAAGGCAAACTTACTAATTGTTCTAGATTCCAGCACACTTAGGAAACTTACTTTACATGTTAACATATCATACGTTTTCTTATCCGTTCTGCTCTGTGCCACAACAGTTGAGTTTTCAACAAGTTGGTTGATACTTTTTAAATGGTGTTAGATAATCACTCTGTAATTGAAGAGAGCTGGAGCAACAATTTCAGATTAAGACATGCACACAAATACACTTCACAAGTTTTATTGTTCAGCGAAGCACATTATCTTCATAAACATGCAATCAATCTTAAACACCAGCTTTTATTAACTTATTGTCGTTCATGCTGTTCTAATCTAATCTGAAACTACAAGTTAGGGGAAGTTCAAATGGTAGGTATCTTCTCTTCAGCAGACCTATTACTTAAATGTAATTAACCTGTTTTTAAATTGCTTAAGCATGAAGAGAATTTTTCCACTCCATATGTAACCTAGTGCTGAAGGCAAAGGGAGAAATTCTGACCCCTGTTACATTAGTATGAACCCACTGGGATTTCTTGGATGTTTCCGGGACACAATTTGGGCCATACTTATTTTCAATAGCATGCAGTTAATACTTGGAGGGGTTTTCCCCCTCAGATCTTCTAGACTTTGGGATTGGCTGTGAGATAGTCAGAAGAAAAAGAACCCTTTAAACAACATAACCCAACATTTGTGTTTGAGTTAAATGGATATAGCTATTCTGATGGCAAAAACAAGAGCTTCTTGCTTTCATATCCTCCATTCTTGGTGCCACTGTGTTTTTGACTTTTCCTGAAGAATTTCTAGAGTAGACATGAGCTCTAGAGATGTGGTGCCCCTCTTTATCCATGCCCAAAAGGGTAGACTATAGAGGCAACAATTTGAAGGAAGCTGCTGTGATAGAAGATGCTGGTCTCACCACACATTATGCACTATGGTGGTGGTGACCCCTGGACCGAGGCTTAAAGATGTTTCCAAGTCACATGAGATCTAAAAGGTGCATTGTCATGCTGTTAAGTTCAGCTTTTGGTCTGAATGACATTATGTCTGAAACCCATAGTTTAAACAGTTGTTGTGTCTGTTATCCAAGTGAAAGCACTAGGACCAAAGCACTTGACCTTACACCCAATGAACTACACAAACTCATTAGAAAAGTGCTTGGATCTCAGAGCTATAACCTGCCAGCGTTCCACTCCTGGAATTTACAGTAACTTCCACAACAGACCTTGACCTAATTTAAAAAAGGAACAATGTACCTAGACTTTAATTGATTAAAAGTCAAATTTTAGAAAACTGAACAAATATTAAATTACACAAATATAAATTTACAGGAACGAAGAAACTTAAGTAAATTCTAATCTACTCTGCCTTGGCAGGACAATGGACTTGATAAGCCAACATGTCAGTCTTTTCCATTTCTATGACCCTCTATGAACATTATACAATAGTATCACCCACTGGAGCAGTAATGATGGAGGGATAGACCTTTTGGTGGGAGGTTTAATTACCAGCTGGGAGGAGCCAATACTGGAGGTAGCACAGGTAAGGGTGGTCAACCCATCACTCATAAACCTGCATGTCAGTGCCCTGTGCCATGGCAGTTATAACTATAAGAGTTTGATGAAAAGGACAGGCACGTTCTTCAGCTGTTTCAGCTAGTACAAACAGGACCTGCTTACAGACATATGATGCTGTATATCAGTCCAGTCACTTGATTCATCTCTCTCCCTTTCATTCAGCTTATAACATGCAGTCTTTTATAGTGCATAATTTTATTATGTCAAAGCAGAGAAGACACCATCTCACTACTGAGTTAATGGCAAACAATAAGTAACACAGACAACAAAATATAGCATTTGAGTCTTGTTATTCCATACATAAAGTCTTAGTTTAGAGTGTTCTCAAAAATCACATACATGGTGACCAGACAACAGCCAGTATAAACTGTGCTGAAAATATCTTCTTTATTTTCAGGAAACAGATTATAGCTCAATGAAATCAACAGGGTGTGGGATTTGCAACAGCTCTCCTCTCCCGGGGCCAGATAATGGCCCTACCTTCCACAGCTGGGCAGGAGCACAAGAAGGAGGAAGAGACACCCCCCCACACACCCAATGTGCTGGCCAGCGTAAGGTCTGGTTCAGCTTAGTTCTCCTCTAGGGAGGCAACCTGTGACCTTTGGACTCCAGGCCACCATTCAGAGCCTGCCCAACACAATTACATGTTGCACCTTGGTCAGGGAAATTGGAAGCTACAATCTGGCCCTAGAAGTTGTTTTGCCAATGGTTTGGGCAATCTGAGAAAATGAAGAATCAGTGATAATTTCATTTCTCCTGTGAGCTCTGTGTGTACACTGGCTAATACCATTTTAAGGCATTGTTGTTAACCAGAAGTAACCAAACATAAAATCAACAAGATATCACTTTATTTTATAGACACTTCTATAACCATATAATTGCTTTGTCATTAACACGGCAAACTCCACTGCACACTTTAAAGGACAAAACAGGATTTGGTTTTGCTGCCTTTGATACTCAAGGGATCCCCGATGCTATACAAAGCATTTAGTTAGATACAAGTGCAGTGACTCTTTGCAAACTGAGCATCCACTGTGCACTCAGAAATAGTTCACACACAGCCCTGAATATTAGCATGCGCTGTTTTGTGATTTCATGAGAATGCGCCACTTCAAAAGAAACAACTAACCAGATAATTACATCCTGCAGGCCTAACTCAATCAGAGTTCCCAAATAAATTGCTGAATAAGACTGCAGGATTTGGTCTTTGGTGACTAGCCTCCATATTAACATACATCACGGTCAACATTTGCATTGCAGATGCAAGATTACATGGTTAGCTGTGCTCTATAAAATGAAGGACTGTATTAAATAGATTATGAAATTGTACAGAAGTATTATAGATTATTAACATCCTACTTTTATTATTAATCATCATTATATGTCACCATAACATTAGTACTTCAGTGTAAATGCTGCAAACATACAAGCGATTAGATAGGTAGAGTATTGGGTAGATTAAAAATGCTCAGAACTCTTAATCATTCCCCCAAGTCTTTGAGAAAGGCTGGTGGTCAGCAGATGATAAATGTTTTAGTTTAACAACCCAAATGTTTTCTTTGTTTTCCTCCCACACACCTTAACTCTGTCAGTTATTTTGCTAGGTGTTTGGTTCCTCATAGAAAATCCAGTAGCACTCTGGCAGGTCACACCTGAGGCAGGCTGTTAGCTGGCTGAAACATCGTTCTTTTAGTTTTTTCACTTTCCTGCATACAAAGGAAACAAACAGTGAATAGCTAGAGGGCTTAATCTTTTAAAAAATTCTTTACACCATTTTCTACTAGGAAGATAACCAGGTAGTTTGAGAGATTTCACTCACACACATTTATACCACTGACACTTTATTCCACTGAGAGCATCTTGCTATACATATGTAGCACTGACTGCATTTATGGGATAGAAGCTTGACAGTTGATTCCCACAAACCATTGTCAAAACTTCACATCAACACTTGTAAACAGAATTAGCAGTGTGGCCACTTAGCAACCAAATGCCTTTGCTTTTGCATTCTTACAGCATGGCGCCGCCTCCTTTTAGGCTGAATGCACTCCTGTCCATAGGATGGCCATGGGAACCCTTTGGGGGCCATTTGGCTATTCTCCCTCTCCACCTCTTCAGAATCAGAGTCTTCTTGTTGCATCAAAGGAAAATGCTTGTCTGGATAAATGTCCTTCAGCTTGCCCTCAAAGAACACTTCCAGGCATTGTCCAGCCTCTGCAACCTCTGAATCTGGCTGTAAGGGAAGAAATAATAATCCAGTATCATTGTATGCCCATAACTCTCCGAGGCTAAAATAGCAGGTCTGCCTAGCCTCCTGTCTGAAACAGGAGCGTCCTGTATTTGGAACTTGTCTCCTACATCTCCATTGGCCTCCTCTGCTCTTCCCACAGTCTGCCAAGTTCCTCTGCACTTACAGAATACGTTTAATCCAGGTGCTGCTATTAAGAGAGGCATTTTCTGCACCCATTAGAAAATGGATCTGCTATTGGCTACAGTAACTGAGAGCATCCTCCTCCAGTGCTTTGGAATCTGTTAGCTCTCCTCCCACAAACCTTAATTCTCCCAGTTACTTTGCTGGATGTTTGGATCCTTATAGCAAATCCAGTAGCATTCCAGTAGCTCACATCTCAGGAAGTCCATTAGCTGGCTGACAAATCGTTCTTTTAGTTTTTATATTCAGATAGCTCCAGTCTCCAAACACATATTTCTGGCAATAACAAATCTATAGAATTTCTAAGAGTTAAGGAGTCTCATTATCCACTCGATTAGACCAGTTTTATGCCATTGTAACTCCAATGGAATCAATAGTTACGCCAGTGTAATAAAGTGGTGGATAAGACCCACGATTTCTGTTGTTTCACAGACTGATGGTGGTGTGTGCTTGGTTTCTGCATAGCAGATACTTACATAATTGAACTTTGCACAGTTCCAGAACATGAGACGCACATCAGCTACCAGCTCCTCTGGTGCAGAATAGTGTGATTTGTCCTTCTTTTGGAGTTTTTTCCGCATGATTGACAGGTCCATGGGCCTTTTGATTATCTGGTAATAATGACGAGCCTGTGATCAAAAGAAAATGCAGGGAGATTGTTAGGCATAAACTTTGTCAAAGTGGGAACCCAGTTAATTAATAATACACCTCTACCCCAATATAACGCGACCCGATATAACACAAATTTGGATATAACGCGGTAAAGCAGCGCTCTGGGGGGGTGGGGCTGTGCACTCCGGCAGATCAAAGCAAGTTCGATATAACGCGGTTTCACCTATAACGCGGTAAGATTTTTTGGCTCCCGAGGACAGCGTTATATCGGGATAGAAGTGTACTACTCTGGCTATAGTGCCTTCCATCTAAAGATCTCAAACATCCCTGTGAGGTAAATAAGTATTATTATTTCCATTCTACAAATAAGGAAAGTGAGTTACAGGACAAGAAGAGTGATTCATCCATGGTTACACAGGAAATCTGAGGAAAAATCCGACTCCTACACTTAAAGATAATCTTCCTCATTCCTTAGTTAACAAATATGAGGCTGGATTAAACACATATCTGCTTGCAAGATTGATCTTCAAACCACTGCACTATGGTGACTGTTCTTCTGCTATTTCCAGTCTCTGGAGTTCCACCCCATTATAGCATGATGCTCCTGTTATCATTTAACCCTTATGGATACAGTAATATGTGTAATACTGACAACAAAATAACACCTCCCCCCAATCAGCCTTAACAATAATGTTCTGAGACGATGTCACCTTGCAGTTTAGAAAAGCATCTGGCACTGGCCACTGTTAGATACAGGATACTGGGCTAGATGATCTGACACAGCATGGCCATTCTTATGTTCTTAACAAATGTATCTAATAAACTAATCAGGGCCCTGTAATGGGAACAAATTGCGGGTTAAACCATAATGGACTGGCATTCTTATACTGCCTTTAAACCAAAGCACCATTGTCAGGGTTCAGCCTGTAGTGGCTATAAAGTGTGTCACCACAGAATTTTTCTGATGCCAACCTCAGCTTCTTCAGTGGGCACCAGATATTAGGATCTCTCTCTCTTCCCCTCCCATTTAATCTTCCCAAGAAGCAACTTGCTTGCTGGTAATGAGTTCCACAAGTGCCTGATGATTTGCTTTGAGTTGCAATTTCTTCCTTATATTATATTACTATATGGGTCATTCATTCTGCTTTTCTCTAATTTTCTCCTCCAAACTGCTTCATGCTGGGGTCCAGTATCATGATATTTACCGTTGTGTTCTCCTCAACATACCCAGTAAATACTGGAGAGACAGCATGGTGCCTGGATCAACGAGCAACAACTGTCTTAAGAGACAGACACCAGAGAATGGCATCACCTCTATCATGCATCCAGTTACTCCAAAGTCCAGGTCACTCTTAGGTAGGCTTGGCAGAATTCAGTTTTTATATTTTTATAATTTTGACAATTATCAATATTTATTTTTAAGCATTTATTTTTATCAATTTCAATTTTTACAGTTGTATAAAATTATGGGTTTTAAGCATTTTTTCCTATTTCAATCTATTCAAATTTTCAGAGTTTTGGGAAATTAAGGGTTGGGTGGGTCAGACAGACAATAATTTAATGACAGTAGACATAGAGATTCAAAAAGTTAAAGCTTTATAATCATTAAAACACCAACTGTCAACATCACATGTCAAAATATACAAAGCAAATACCCTTAATTCAAACTCTAATACATTCTCAAGCAGCATTTTCCTTACTTTGCCTACCTGTAAATTATTATTATTAAAATGGAAATATTTTTCGTTGGTTTGTGTTTGTAAGGTGAAATTGATGTTTACTGACATTTACCAGTAAAAATCTAATCCTTCCAAACCTACTCTTATGGCAGCATGATATACTGCCACTGCACCCCTGGGCTATCTTGCATTTTCTACATATCCAGTAAGTGGATTAGAGTTTGTGGGGGCCCTGGTCCAGAGCAAATGGGCCCCCCCGCTTTCTGCCAGGCAGAGCAGGGCAAGCCCCCACGCACCGTCCTCCCTCCTAGGCAAGAGTGCCCGTGGGCGGGTGGAGCAGGACGGGGCGCCCATTTTTCCAGGGCCCCCGGGTACATGCCCCATTGACCCAGTGGCTAATCTGCCACTGCCAGTAAGTCAATAGTCCTAACTTAATGTGACACCTCCCACCAACCTGGCATTTTGTAAACATCTTACACTAAACCCCCAAACGTGCTATTAGAAAATTTGCTGGCATGTTGTATCGGCCATCAGTGTTTCAGTTTCTGATCTGGTACCTTAGTGGCACTGCACAAGAGGGAACACCTAACAGTAGGTGACTCCACTGTTTAATTGGAATGTCAGTGATTATCCTTTGAGAAGACAAGAAGAGAGTTGTGAGCAGAGGTCGATTATTCTTTGGATCGTCTCCTAGTTCTCTGCGTATGTAGCACTTACCAGTGGACTGACAGGCTCATGGAATGGAAGGCTCAGGCTACTGCAGAACAAGGCAAGCACCAACTTTTCACATTTCTGTAAAACCCAAAATTAGAATCAATGCTGAGACTATTGGGAGTTGCTGCAGAGCCATGCACTTCTGAATACTGAAGGGTATGCTTCCTAACCCTGTGTATAATCAGCCTCATTTCATAACCAAGTACTTTAATACCACACACCATGCTGATGATAACACTACTTTTCTTCTGTTTCTTTTAAGATCCATATTATTTTGGATGTTTCTTTCTAAATAAATATTTTATTGCATTATTAGACAGAATCTTGGGAAATCACCCCTCCCCCGCTTTCTGCACTCACTCCTTCCACACTCACTTCTTTCAGTCACTGATTAAAAGAACAGCAGCAACAGTAAAAACTACTTAGCTGAGAACATTTCACTATCAGAGGCACCTGCTGTGATCTACATGCAGGTATCATATGTACAGAACATGGGATAATAGGAGCTAAATTTTCAAGAGGCCCCTGAAAATGTGGCCTTTTAGCTTTTCTTTTTGCAAGTGCACAAAGTGCTACATCTGTGAATGAAGACTAGCACTTACACACACAATTGTTTGTGCATAAATGGAAGGTTTGTGTACCCACATGGGCACACTTACTCATCTCACACGTATATTTTCAAAGGCCCTTTGAAAATTTGGCTCTGGGTGTCTGCTAAATGACATTAATTTATTGACCCTGTTTCTTTAAGAATACAGAATCTTAAACACATTAAATAATTTGATACTTCTTAGAATTTTGCAAATGATAAACTCTTTGCTGCTTCCTATTCTGTCTAATCCCCTTTACAAATCTTTTCCCAATGCATCCACACACAGCTACAATTAAAAGAAATCTTTTCTTTAGAAAGTTCGCCACCAAGGACCAATTAACAGTAGGCAATCAGCACAAATCTCTGGCAGTAGTTGGCCAAATGTTCCATGTTAATATAAATGCATATATAACAGTGAAAGATGGTTAGTAGTACAATATAAAAAAAAGCATAAAGTTCATGGTAACTGGAGAAACATTTATATTATCATTCTTTCGTTTTCTCAGTTGGTGCCAGAAGCTTTGCTTCAGAACTGTCAGTGAGCCATTACATTTCAACTTTGTTCGGTAACCAACCAAGGGAAATCTTTGTCGCCAATTCCTTTTCCCTACAGAAACTTCACTGTTCAACTCCAAAAGAGCTGAACAATTCCAGATATCACTGAGATGCACAAGCTCCCTCTTGTATTTGTGACGCCTGGTTCATGGTGCAAGGTGCTGAGTAGACTGGAGTTTACTGCACAGGCTTTCAAAATAGAGTTATATTTCATGGGGGATTTAATAGCTGAGGAGACTGGCAATGGGGAATTCTGTGTCTATATTTATTGGTATATATTTGTACCCACCTTCTGGTCAAGGTCATCAAGGCCATGCAGTGCTCTATCCCCTTTGTTACAACGGCTGTGGCGTGTGTTTTCGCAGTCGTATTCTACCTCGGGCTTCAACAGGTTACGGCAGAGTGTACACACCCATTCTCCCCTGCAGCACAAGACAGCAAAATGTCATGTCCTGAATTGAAAGGACAACTGATACCTAATGGAAAGCTTTGGGAAACACGATATTTAGAAACAATTCTGGTCTTTTATAATACATCTTCTCTACTGTTATCTATTATTTGCATTAAAAAAAGGTCCCAATCAGTCCCCTCCCCATCTAATTTAACACAAGATGCTTGCTACATCCACTGTGCCAACAGGATGGAGCAGAGGGAGGGAGGAGGAGGGAAACTATAATAAGAGCATGTGTGAGCATATGCCAGTGAGTGCACAGCTAGATGGTTTCCAGTGTAGTTTTTTAAAAAAAATTAAAATATAGGGAAAACAAATCAATGCAATAAATATTGGAGGTCCCTGGGGCCATTGTCAGTATTTCTCTTTCTTTGATCCTTACTGATCAGAGCCTTTCCATTGATTTTAGGGGGGACTGGTTCAGGCCCTTATAGATTACAGAGTCAGTTATTCAAAATATAGAAAGGATTTATATAAAGAGATACTCGTCAAGCTACAGTAAATCCTCAATAACCGCTGAAAAAGAATTGGTTCAAAACATCAATGGGCAAAGAATTCAAAGTTATCTCCATGTGTGTTTGCTGGGATAAATGGCCCCAAATGATTGAAAGGGACTCTGCATGCATGTAAGGGGTCCATACTGGCAGATCCTTTAGCAGGAGCCCCATGGCTCTCAACGGAACTCTGACAGATGCAACTTTTGTAGAATCCAGGCCTAAATATCTACCATTAAGAAAAGTTACAATGACAGGCACGAAAATGATACAATGATAGCCCACGAAAGCTTATGCTCTAATAAATTTGTTAGTCTCTAAGGTGCCACAAGTACTCCTGTTATTTTAATGACAGGCAAACAACATTGCCTGATCTCCTTCCCCTGAAAAAGAACTAGCTACATTTAGGGACTAAATGGCTTCAACAGGGATGAATCTGAAGCTGGCCCAGCACGTTTATGTTATAGGGAAAGTTTGCTTTATACAATGTTTTGAAACTATGTTTTAACAATTTAGCTATTTCTAGCAACAACAACAAAATGAAATCTTGCAGGCTTGGGAGGAGAAAGGATTGTCCACACCCCTCAAACCAATACCCCACCTTTCAAGGGATTTCCATCATTTTAGAGGCAAATTTACCTGCGCGCCACACAAATGTAGTGTCTCTGACTCTTCCTTTTGTAATGACTTACATCTGAAATTCAGAATCATGGAACTGAGGTTTATAGATGTTGGCAGGTTGAGAGATATGAGAAGGACCCAGGGTCTACTGCAGAAGCACTGGTTTTTTGTACAAAAGCCCCAGCCTTCCACAAATATCTTAAGAGTCATAGGTCTGAAGTTGAGGTCATCCACATACTGTATTTAGAAGGCCTTGCTGCCTGCCTTCTTTGTGGTGTGGGGGGGGACGATCTTCCCCTAATGAAACCAGGAGGAAACTCTACAAAATGAAACTCACTTATTTTCCTGGTCCCTGCACTGTTTTTTACCCCGACAGGGGATAATCTGAACTTTACCACAGATTTTATACAAAATCTAAGGATTTAGTTGTCTCCAACACACTGCAGTCATGTTTATAAAATTCAAGTTAGCCTCTCCATTATAGTGCTGGCTGGAGGAGATCATAGATACTTTTAATAATTCATCTGACTCCTGCTATGAGAGAGTGGGAAAATTTTCCTGCCTTTTGTAAAATGACCAAAAAAGGCAATACAGAGAGAGAATGTGATAGAGCCCTTGTAACACTGACATATATGTCCCTCAGGCAGAATCAGAGACAGAATAAGGGAAGTGTTATATGTACTCACACTGGGAAGCTGAGCAGAGCTGGAACATGGCATGAGAGATGGAACACTTTGGGGCAGTGATCACAACACAACAGTTCTCCTCCATTCAGACAAACGGCACAGAAATCCTCGTTCTCAATTGGATTGGCTTCCTGAGCGAGCAGAGATTTTTTCATGCTGGGGATGCCATTCCCATTGCTAAGCTTGTGATCAACAGGAGGGATATCTACAAAAGCAGACGGTTCCTGTCCTGCTGGGTGGCTGATGGGGAACTTCCTATCTTCATATGTGGGAATCGGTCCTTCAGGTGGGCTATCTTGATTGACCTTGGAAGAAAGAAATCCAGAATAACAGAATCATCTTTTTCACATCTGATGCCCTAACTGTAACAGAGGCCTATCTGAAGTGGACTCTGCTGGATACAGCATTGGACTGGAACTCTGGTCTCTGCTACTGGCCTGCTAGGTGACTGTGGCCAAGTCACTTCCGGTCCTGGCCTCAATTTCCCTATCTGTAAAACAGGGATAATGATACTGACCTCCATCGTAAAGTGCTTGGAAAGCTAAAGATGAAAAGTACTATGTAAGAGCTGGATATTATTAATTATTATTATTATTATTAAAAGTCTGTCACAGGAACCAGTTCCAGCTTAGATGTCAACTCTATATTGTTTTTCGTGACAACTAAATTCCATGCAGCATCCCTGGTCAATGCAAGTTTTAAAGGAAATGCACTTTTGTGTCAAAAAGGGATTAGGTCTGTTGCTCTCATCCACATCAATGCCAAACCTCCACTGATTTCAATGGGAACAAGTTCAGGCCCAAAGCTATGTTGAGGAGGCAGAAGGTTCCTTTTTAAATACTATTAAATTGAACTTCAGTTCTAAAGCATAGGTCTGACGGGTCTTAGATTTGTTTTTAAGCCGTTCGCCCTGTATGATGGATGGATCAAAGCGGCCACTTACAGCACCAATATACAACCACTGCTTTAGTGTCAAAGCCCATCGGAAGTATTCTTGAAAGGAAAGTAACAGGGTGGCGGGGGATACTCTAAGAACACAGCTAACAAGTGCTGCAATAGTTATTAATCTTAGGGTTTTATACTGCTGCCCATCACCAAAGTATCTAGAGTATCTTAGAATAGTAAAATCCATCAGCAGGGCAGTTCAGAGTATCACAAGAATCCTAGCAAAGTCAGTGGGGGAAGAGAGAGAAAGCAAGCAAACAACCAAACAACCATGCAAACCCAACTCACTTTTATAGCCATACTTGAAGACTGGGTACCACATTCAATTATCAGAAGGAAAGTCTCATCTTGGTCATCCTTCTGGGGCTGCAGTTTGAACACTGGAAGCTCCCCAGATTCTGATGCACATATTTTCAGGCGTTCCAATCGCACATAGGGGATCTTCAGCTCTTTAGTATAAGCTCTGAAATTATGATAAAATTCATTAGTATTGTACAGAGTCCTCCTCTTCTAATTTCAACATCTTTTCCGTATTACTCTGTTTGTTTTTTAAGGCGAAGCATTAAAGCACATGCCTAAAGGTGAAGTCAGTGGAATTTACGCACACGCTGCCGTGCTTTGCTAAAGAGGAACAGGACTCCTCACCTTTTTTAATTTAAGCATGTGCTTAGCTACTTTGCTGAATTGGGGCCTAAATCGCTACCTACGATGTCTGCCCTCCTGCCTTTGTGCTTCAACTGCCCAAAGCCAGTTAGGGCAGACACTCTTCAGAGTGCGACTGGCTTCAAGAAAGATCACACTAGCCACATCATTTCAAAGTGAAAATATTCAGAAAACAGTATTTGGAAGCAAAATTATGCAAAAATTGCAAGATAATTTAAAGTCCTGCACTCCTTGTTCTGTTGTATCTTTCTGGACTATACAGTACTTTTCATATATAATTTGGATTATGTGGCATTTTAGTAGTTCCAATGGTATAATCTATAAATAGTGACATGTTCATGATCATAAAGCGTGTCACAGAAGATGTACGAATCCAACATTGCTTTGAAAATGTAGTTTTCCAGTTTATGAAAATGCTTTTTAAAATGTAAATCTGTCTGCCCTGAGCTGGGCTGAGACCCCAACTCATTTCATACAGGTGAACAAAGTGCTATAAAATGGTAAAGACCTTTAGCTGTAAAATGTGTATGCATATTTTTTATAAGAAACCGGAGCAGAATAATGTTGTATTTAAGGTGAATTAACTGATACTTGATTATAAATGAGACAGCTAAAATAAAAATGAGCTTCAAGAAGGGTCTGGAAGTGTCTTTGTTTTTCTGTCAAGGTGGTAATGTACCTTCACTTGCACATGATCTTATTTAATCACCCACCCCTCCCTGACCCCATACACTGCTAGATCCCTACAACACAGTAATACTAGCAGTGTGTAAAGTGTACATTCCACTGAAATTAGGAACACAAGAGGTGTTGGTAGATGTACTTGTTTTGTTCATCAGTGATATGCAGGCCCAGATTCTCACCCATACCAGAGCTCTGTGCAACATAGCTGAAGAGGTGGAGGAGGCGGTGTGTGCAATAGGAGACACCTTTGTGCTCCCCCAAGTCCCAGTATGGCTGGGGCCCATTTCACACCTCTTAAAAGTACCAGTGCAATTTCAAAAAGCCCTTGCAAATGCCTTCAAGCAACTGGAATATATGGCATTAGTCATGGTTGCTACTTTATGTCTCCTGGAATTATTAGTTACAAGGCAACCTGTTTTCCTTTTAAAACAACCTGCCAACAACACTAAGCTGGATACACTCTATGTGCATCAAATTTCATGGCCAGTACTTCTATGCAGAAAGTGATTCTATTACCTGATGTTCTGATTACTTTTTACATCCATCTCAATATGTTCCTTTTCATAATTACTGGACTCTGGAACAGAAAAGAAAATTAAGAAAATATCTATAATATCAAAGTCAGATTAGGGTAGAGAGGCACTTTAATATTCACGTAATGTGATATCATATTTGCAATCTTGAATAATTTCATATCTGTCTAAGGTAATTACCTGCCCCCCATCACTCACAGTATCTGAGCACCTCACTAAACGTTACCGTCTTTGTCCTCACAACACCTCTGTGCGGTAGAGAAACACTATTATCCACATTTACAGATAGGGAACTGAGGCACTCAGTTAGGCACCTAAATACCTTTGAGGATCTGGGCCTAAATGACTTGCCCAAGATCACACAGGATATTTGTGGTGGAGCAGGAATTGAATACGAATCTCCCACAGCCCATCCTTCCTCACACACACACAAGCACCATTTTTCTCCTCCCCATGTGGCACTGTGCGTGTAAGCCTCATTACAGAATTTAACTACATAGGATTAATTTGGGAACAGGGGGCTCTAGTCTACTGTCATTGACTGAAATGGGAACAGGATTGGGTCCATTATGAACACTACCATTTTCCTCCTTAAATAGGACAACATTAAAGAGAAAATAATCGGAACGCCACAGTTTTAAGGAGTAGGGTGACCAGACAGCAAGTGTGAAAAATCGGGACAGGGTGTGGGGAGGTAATTGGTGCCTATATAAGAAAAGCCCCAAACATCGGGACTGTCCCTATAAAATCGGGACATCTGGTCACGCTATTAAGGAGTCAACATGGAAGTGCAAGGTAAATGTTGCAGGAGCACTGCACTGGATCAGATTGTGAGAGGCCCTTGTGTGGCCACCAAGGGGTGAGTATGACAGAACGTACCTGTGTCCACACCCTACATGCTGTTGTAATAATCTTTGTACAAACTATGCTTTGTGAGGTATCATCTGAAAACTCAATTTGCTGATCAATAATATCATGGCAAAATGTATGTTAGGGGCATTATATGCAGGGGTGAAAGTAAGTTAAAGGACTTACCAGTACGCCGAAGTCCTGAGCAGGGGGCGGGGTCTCAACCGGAAGAGGCGTGGCCTCGACCAGAAGAGGCGGGGCTTTTAAATCCCCAGGCCCTTTAAATCAAGATTTAAAGGGCCCGGGGCTCCGGCTGTGGTAGCGGTGGCTGGGAGCCCCAAGCCCTTTAAATCACCCCCGGAGCTACGAGCTGCAGAGGCGGCTGGGAGCTCCGGGGCTAGGGGGCAATTTAAAGGACCCAGGGCTCCTGGCTGCCGCTACCGCAGCGGAACCCCGGGCCCTTTAAATTGCCGATGGAGCCCCAGGGGCTCCCGGCTGCCGCCGCTACCCCAGGCTCAGAGCTCTGGTGGAGATTTAAAGGGCCCGGGACATGGAGGAGGCATGCTCAAGGCTCTGATCTCTACACCAGCCCGCAGACTGGGGCCAGAGCTCCAAGGGCAGCAATGGCACTTAGATTGTAGCTGCCTGACACACAGTCTCTCCAGTGCTCCTTCTGGAGTGCTGAGATCCTCACTACCCGTACAGAGTGTTGTGGCATAACGGCCAGCACCTGGTTCAATACATGTAAGACTAATGAGTTCTCTTGTTTCACTGTGGTGGAGCCCTCTTTGTATCAATTATAATCTTCTGAGTATAATTACACTGCTCCGATAGTAATATTAATTTAGCCATTATAGAGAAAAGCAGCCAAATATTGGTATAAGTCACAGAATAATAGCTTGATCCTGCAATCCCTTACTTGCGTGAATAGTCCCATTGACTTTAACGTTTGCAGCATTGAGCCCTTACAGTGTTGGCAATTTGCCTGTGAAGGTAGTTAGGCAAAGTCTCGTTCTCCATTAAGAATAGAGACGTAGTCCTTGGCTGAAGGGAATGTTATGCAGTACAATAAGCCAAGAAAAAAAAGTCACACTGTGCAATATGCTAACTTACCCAATATTGCTATGCTACTTAAGTGTAGCACTTAGCGGTAGTCACCTTACATTTCATAGAATATTCATAGAATGTTAGGGTTGGAAGGGACCTCAGGAGGTCATCTAGTATTTCGGAAGTAATTTAAAAAAAAGGGAGAATTTGGACTGTTCAAATCAGTTCTTCGCTAGTGATCACTGCAAATCTCATCAACAGGAGATCTTCTAAGAGAACTAATCCTCCGAGCACTTAACATCAATACATCACTTGCAAGCTTTCAGCCCTTTCTGATTCAGTGATGTGCTAGATAGCAATTTGAGAGAGAAGATTTCCATGTTTTTCCTCTACAAATGAGACTAAACATTCCTTTCCACTGTGTTAGGTACTTGATAATGTTTTAAACAATGCTGGAGTAGTTTGCAGTACAATAAGATGAATTACATTTAGTTAGGTACAGAAATGACCACACTGTACTGCAAGGCCTGCGAGTATGGCAGTGTTGAGCTCTGTGAGATCTTCTCATGAGTTGGGTTAAAATCCCTGTTGATGTTGATACGTGTGAACTCATGCTTCAATTAACATAACTGGAAACATAAGCCCCACCTATGACATAAGTATGTGTGAACCTGTCCAGGAGCTTTGGAGCGGAGTATTGTTTTTGGGTAGGGGTATGTGGGAGTGAGAGAGAACATATACAGGGATTGGAGTCACAGACAAGACTGAGGGAGAGGAAAAGAGAGGCAAAAAAAACCCAAGCAGGATCCTGTGAACGCAATGTGACCCTGGAAAAAGCTAGAGAGCATGTTTTTGGGTCGAGTGTTGGCTAAAGGGACTTGGAGGGCTGGTAAGCTAAGAAACTGCTCTATTCTGTTCTTGGCTCCTGCATTCAGAGACACAGGACTTTGTACATTCCTCGTAAATAAACAAGACTGCAATAAAGTAATACCTGTCTACCACCAAGTTCTACTCCCAATTGTAACACCTACTGAGCCCCAAACTTTGACTAGCCACTTGGGTTAAAAATGGACAACAGCAGTTTAAAAAAAAAAAAAGACGATAAAGAAAAACTTGGTACCTTCTTCATTTCTAAGTTGTTTTACACTGGTCAACTGCAGGCAAGCAGCACCGCTGATGGGTGCAGAAGGAGAGGCACACTGTTGCGATTTCTTGACTGAAAGATTAATAGGCTCTTCTAGCATTTTTTGCATAGGAAGAGCTAATTCATTAATGGTGTTCGGTCCAGCAGTGGCTGAGTCATTTCCAAGAGGGTCATTCATGGTACTAAAATCTTCATTTTCCAGCTTGAGAGGAAAAAGAGTAATTCAAAATTTACTGTTTACTTTTTTAAATTTCCACTCCAAGAAAATAACTCTAACAAGTAAGTCTTCAAATATCATTAGAGGAACAGGATTTCTTTTTTCAAAGTAACAACCTTCAACCTACTGACTATGACAACAACAAGCGTTATCAATTAAAGTGCATTCCTTAGCTATAAAGTAGCCAGATGTGTTAGCAATTCTTACCTTGCACTTAGTGTTCCCCAGGAGTAAATCACCTGTTGCTAGGTTATCAGTTGTCCAAGGGTTCAGGTCATTTGTAGCGCTGTCTAATGCCAAGCTATAGCTAGGCACAGATTCTGGCTGAACATCAGAGGCATGAAGCATGTTCTGGGATTGGTTAAGCGTTACAGTAGATACACCTTGCATCTGTGGATCAACCGACCTAGATAACCTTGTAGAAGACGGTTCCATTTCTAAAGGATTTGAAAAGCCCACAATGTTCAGTGAAGCCGAATGCTGAAAAACAAATATGTTAATCAGCTTTTAAAACAGTAAAATGCTGCTGTTATTTCTAGAGCGCATGAGATGCTGTATCTCATAATGTCTAATGAAGCCATGTCACAAGGGCTTTGAAAGTATCTATGGTAATCTCATGTCATTTACCAAAAGGCTTTATAATTTCCATGATTAAAGCCAAAATCTGGAAACACAGATCCCTGAGACTCTTTCCTGCAAGCTACCAGACTCTCTTTCTTTTATCACTATAATGGGTCCTGATTTCTTACTCCTTATAATGAATGAGAAATCTAAGCACTGGAATATCGGACCAAATCCATCCCTGGTGTAACTCTGGTGATTTCAGTGAGGTTATACTACAGACAATGTAAGAATTGGACCTAGTATAAGTGAATGCAACGTTAGTGACTTCGGTGACACGGAGCACATTACACCAAAGGATGAGTTTGGCCAATTGAGCTTAAGGCACCTCTTTATAGCATCAAACTGTAAATGGGAAAAATACATGTTACAAATATCAGACTGCTGAAGAAAGGATGCACCTGTCTAGTTATCAGAGAAAGGGGGAAAAAACTACCCATCCAAGCAAGGTCTTTGCAAGAATAATTTTAATGAAATGTATCTGCTAGCGTTTCATGCTTTCTTGGGGCATTTCACTGTCAAACACAGAAATAAGGATATGCAAACCAAGGCAAATCCACTCATTTGTGTGATTTCTTTAAGCTGTTTTACAGCACTGTGTGTGTGACATGATTGAAATCCTGACTCTTCTATAGTCCCTATCAAACAAATGTAAGTAGTCTTAAGAAGTATGCAGATCTGCATTCTTTGAAGATGTGCTTCCACATTTAGTTTCTCACAGTTCAGTGATATTCATTATGCCTGAGAATTTACAGAATAAATCCTTTTAATTTAACTGCAATATCATAAGTTTTACTTGTTATACAGAATGATAAAGAAACAGCCATTTGTTTTTTGCATTTAACAACTATTATTAGTCCATTCTGAATTCTGATAACTTGTTCCAAGTCAACAGGGCAATAGTGAAGTAGCATCAAAAGATAGTTGTCCAGATTCTGCTCTCTGTTATACACCTCTACCCCGATATAACGCTGTCCTCGGGAGCCAAAAAATCTTACCACGTTATAGGTGAAACCGCGTTATATCGAACTTGCTTTGATCCGCTGGAATGCGCAGCCCCCTCCCCCCTGAGCACTGCTTTACCACGTTATATCCAAATTTGTGTTTTGTCGGGTCGCGTTATATCGGGGTAGAGGTGTATTTGTGTAAATTCTAGTATGGCACAGTGCTGGGAATCAACAGCTGATCCAGCACTCTGGTCACTTAAACACCAATTAAGTCTCCTTCGGGTGGACCTGTTGGGGCCTAATTAGTGGCTTAGAATGGGCTGGGGGAAGGACTAATGAGCAAATTGGTCCACTAACATAGGAGGTGTAAGGCGGCACAGGAAGGACATGCAGGGGAGAAAGAGGCAGGCTAGCAGAGGTAGAAAGGATCTCTAGTAGAGATCCCTTCCCTCTCTCCTTTAGCAGAGATGGTGTATGGATTGGTAAGGTGGTGGAAATGTAAGGCAAATGTAAACAAACTTTGCTGGGATATTTAACAACTGAAGGTCTCCGAGCCTGTGTATACTAAGCGAAAGACAGGAGTGGGACAGGGCCCTGTCACATCTGGCTAACTCCAATAAAGTCGACAGAGGTACTTGAGTCTTACAATGCAGCCCAGGTACATGCTGAGAACAGAGTCCAGCCCTATGACTTATTTTCACCTGAGCATGCAGTCTAATTTCCTTTTAACCACCCTGGAACTGATCCTACCGTGGGAGTTTTGCCTGAATAGGACTGCAGGATCAGGCTCCTATTAAACAAGATAAGATGACTGCATTTAAGATAGAAAGGACCTTATCTTCCCCAGCATTAGGGCAAGTTTACGTCACTCTGTCAGCACAAAAGTCCACTAGAGCTGTCTTAACCAGCCACAGCAAGATTCCTTTTTGTCTCCTGCTGTAATCAATATATACATCTTTCCTCATGAATATTACAACACTGTCAGCATCTGTTACACACTAAGGCCTCACTCTGCAAAGACCTATGCATGCTGTGGGTGAAATGGTTGCCCCACTGAAGCCAATGGGAGTTTTGCCATTAACTTCAATGGTGCCATTAACTTCAATGATTTCATCCTGTGAGTTGTCATACTGAAGACAATTGGACTACTCACAGTACATACAGTTAGAAATATGCATAGGTCTTTGCAAGATGAGGGCCTAAAGTATTTACAATGAACACATCTAGAGAGCTGAAATTCAACAGTTATATACTTATATACTTTTGACTCTGCCAGCTACAGTAGGTTTAGTGAGGAAACTTTTTATATTGTATAAGCCAGTATAAAACATTACTCTTGCTAAAAAGGAAAAAGAATAATGAGGCCATCAAACTGCCATCTGTCTCTCCCTGGTGGCAGAAGTTAATTTTTGTGGTTATTTTAATGATGAGGAAACATTATGATCTTTCAGTACAAAATATTAAAACTCACAGTAAAGAACAGACACATTCCATTCTGATCCATGGAGCTGCTGTCAAGTGTGAAGTGAACAATGCACTGGGAACAAGGCTCATTAATATCCTATTAATTCACTCCCTAAAATAATCATTTCTTTTGCCATTAGCAAAAAATCTCTCTTTTCCCTTGGCAGCTCAGCTAGGGTTTGAAAATGTGATGGCTTCAAAGAACAGACCTTTGTTTTATGAAAGCACTATTGCTTTTACAGTGCACCCTTTGAACAACACCAAGCATTAACTATCATCCTGGGTAGATGGAGGTTTCAGGTGTAGGAAAATCTTTAGGGTCTGACATTTTAATGCACAGCTTGGCATACACAAATAGATCTGTGTCATTACAAATGGAATTCTTGTTATCTAATAATGAAATTTGGTCTGATGACCTTTGTGATATAATGGCTGTATCCACCAATTATCCAAATACGCTCTCTACTGAAAATTTCATACCTATGGTAGTTTAAGGTAAGAATAAATAACATGCAGAGTAACTGTGAATAAAAAGTAAAACATTATTTAAATATTTCTTTGATCACAGTAGCATTCCAAGAAGGTCCTATGCAAACATGCAGCACTAACACAGAAGAATTCTGAGATGCAAATACTTACCTTGAAAGACTGGGATTAGGATTTGTTAGGATTGTTTTGGCAAAGTCTCAAGGCTGTTGACAT
This sequence comes from Emys orbicularis, assembly GCF_028017835.1. Lineage (NCBI taxonomy): Eukaryota > Metazoa > Chordata > Testudines > Emydidae > Emys > Emys orbicularis. The sequence goes on along the minus strand of NC_088686.1, from coordinate 102,919,421 downwards.
TAAGTGTGATTTATAAAGAAGGCTAAAACTGTAAACTGCCAATTCTCTTTGCTATAAGAGAAATAACAGAGCAAATGGTTGCAGAGTAATGAACGACTGCTATTAAGTGGAGCAATCCCCATGGCAGCTCATTATGCTAGTGAGGTTAAACAAATGCACTGCTCCAATGCAGTTGTTTAACTCGCCACTCACAGTAGCACTGATAAAACTGTCTATACATGCTTCCTATTTGTATTTCACAATTACAGGGTATAGTCCAAAGGATCTCTTTTCCCTCCTATGAGAAAAAATCCAAATCTTTCTTAACCTTCTATCCTAACAAACTGGACCTTGTTTAAAGTGGAGGAAGAAAGATTCCATAGAGCAGGTGTGGTCACGTTTTATTTAACCTACTTTTCAGGTCAAAGCGATGGGTTTTGTTAAATACCTTTCTATGAAATATAGCTAACTGCATTAAGCATGAACATGTTTGTACTGTAAACAGCTCAACTGTTCATCCAACACATTGCAGTACCTTGGAAACTAACAGGACACTATTACAATGATTCATTCCTGAGTACTGACAACAGTCTCAGTGCTGTCCTAATATAAAGCAAGATACGCCCTTACCCTCCAAAACATATTCTTCATAAACCCTCAAATATCACTGTAGGAAAAAGCACCATCAGACATGTGTGCCATTCTATACCTTGGGAGAGCACCTTGTAACCCCCATATTCCTCATTTTCATATAATTGTGATATTGCGTATAAACCATGTCATGTGAGGTATCATGGGAAAGGTTATGATCTGCTGAAAGCCATTGTTCAATGCATATGAAGTTATGAGAATGTGCTGTATGGTTGTGACTAAAATATGCTGTGGGTTTGGGAAGCACCCAGATACTAGCTCTCCAGAGACAATGCCAAAGAAAGTAACCAACGCCCGGGCGGGTGTCAAACAACCCATCAACAGCCGTTGTCCAGCAAGGGCGCTACAATTCAATGACTCATCTGCAAAAGGCCACATCAGGGGAATTCCTCAACCTTGCCTGGAAACTCAGCAATGCCCACCAGACATGCCTGGACTTGTGTTCTCCAAGTACATGGACTGAGGGTATAAAACAGAACACAGGGGCCCCACGCTTCCCCTTTTCTCCTCTCCACACCTATGCTGCAAGCAACAAAGACACTCAGAAGACTGAAGACTCCAACAGAGGGGACTGGCCCAGGTTTCAAGGGTGAAATCTGTATGCTATGAACTGCAATATCCAGTGGGGTGAGAAAAACTGCTTAATCTAGATGTGGCCCAGTCTAATAGGGTTGAGAGTTTAGACTGCGTTCTTATATATTTTATTTTATTTTGGTAACTAACTGACTTTTTGCCTATCACTTATAATCACTTAAAATATATCTTTTGTAGTCAATAAACTTCTTTTACTGTTTATCTTTGCCAGTGAGTTTGCCTGAAGTGTGTGGTAAATCTGCTCAGGTTTGCAAAGGTTGGTGTATATCCACTTTCCATTGATGAAGTGGTGAAGCAATTAATAAATGTGCACTGCTCTTCCTGAGGTACAGTGCTGGGAGCTGGGGGGATTTGGCTGGTGCCTTTCTCTGTGTGATTCATGGGTGGTTCTGGGAGCATTCATGCAATCCAGCTGCGTGTGGGGCTCCACATGCGGTTGTGCTGAGTGATAACAGTGTCCGGAGGGGATTGCTTCTTGTCACTAGCAAAGCATTGTGAGAGACAACTCAGGCTAGAGAGTTAAGGGGGCACAGCGGTCCCACATTCCCAGGCTACACCTCAGGGATCCCATCACAACATGCACATGAGCAGTAGACAGAACAGAGGTCACCAGTAAAGCTTAGGACAAACATGATGTGTTGGAGACTGAGAAAAATGCACAGCACTTCCATCTGTAGCAGATAAAATCCAGTTTTATCTCACATGATAGATGTTCATTACATCTCAGGAGAGGTAAAGAAGTTCAATCTTGAACTACCAAGGCGCAGTCCTATCATAAATTCCAAGACAAAGGTATAAGATACAATGTTTGGAAGTTGAAGCTAGACAAAGTCAGGCTGGAAATAAGGAGTAAATTTTTAACAGTGAGGGTAGTTAACCACTAGAACCATTTACTAAGGATAGTGGTGAATTCTCCATCACTGGCAATTTTTAAATCAAGATTGGATGTTTTCTGAAAGATATACTCTAGTTCAATCACGGATTATTTTGGAAAACTTCTCCGGCCCATGATATACAGGAAGTCAGAATGGATGAGCGCAGTGGTCCCTTCTGGCCTTAGAATCTATGAAAGACTACCTGATATGGGAGTAAAAGAAAATGTGAAGCATTTGGAAGCATCACTCTGATGAGAAGCATTTAATGGGATCTATCTACCTATTTTAGGTATTTCTATACCTGTGACAGATGTGGAGCTGCTCTGTAATAATGAATGAATACTGTATGTTGAGTGGGTTATTGAGATGTTTACTGTGTGAATGTATTGGTTTTGTTTAATAGGGTACTGTCCTGCTGTAAGGAAAAATAAGCAGGAAGCAAAACAATGGCTCAAGATAAGCCAATCCTCAGGAAGCATTTATGGGTTGGTAAGAGACAGTGTGTGACAGGAAAAGACTATGGAACACAAGAAGATCAAAAGGACTATAGCAGTTTAAGAAGAGACTCTCGGGGCTAGGGGAGGCCAGGAGTTGTTTGGGATATGTTCAAGAAACCAGACTGACACAACCATGTGCTGGGAAGGTCTGAAGAGGTTAGGCCTGTCCAGGTCACCACGAGGAGATGGTAAGCCTTAAGTAGGATATACATGCACACAGACTATTTGTTTTAAAATTCATTTTTTCTTATGCTTTGTTCCTACCATGAGAATAAACAATAGTTTGGTTTGAGGAAGGCTATCTAGTTATTATACTCACCGCTGGTTACACACTCACAAAAGGAAGAACTGTAAACATGATAATGCCTATCACCATGGTATCTGAGCTTCCTATTAAAAGATGCACATGGTGCATCTGTACAATAACAATGGTACTTCTTCCCAATTTTGCATTTTATCTGCTTTAAAGTTGTACCTCTAACTGATCACGATCATGAAGGAAAATGAAACACATTCAAGCCAAGCAAATGTCATGCTCAGTTTATCACCCCCAAAATCATAGTTACATCAAAAAATCTTACAGAATTGGCATCTGTTCTCAAATAGATTGCCCTCCCCGATCCTGTTTGCAAATAAGTAACTCACCAATGTACCCTGCAAAAACAACAGGACGACCAAATGATTCAGGTGGTTGGTAACCTTCACCTCTAGATCCCTAGTTAGAAGTAGCCCATGTTGGTAGTGACTGAAAGTTACCTCCATCAGACAGCTGTTACTGGCTAATGTATAATGAATTTGCTGGCTCAGTCCAGTTCCCAACAGACAAAAGTCATTATCACAAAAATCACTAAATCAACCTGCATTTAATTCACTGCCTTGTTGGCATTCTCAACAGAGAACATTGAATAGGCCTGGAGACAAAACTATTCTTTCACCCAAAAAGCTGGCTCCCTCCAGAACAGAAGTGGAGTATATTGACAGAGCAGTGTGGAGAAACTTATGCCTGATTTGTGGCTAAAAAGAGGATTTCCATGCTCAGTGCTGTATTCCTACATTTATATTACTTGGAATAAGGAAGATTTAAACAAAACACACAACTGTCTGAACATGAATACATCCACTAGCTAGCTAGTCTTCAAAAAAAAATGTGCTCCCCCCACAGGAAAAGGCTAGTCAGAGGCAGACAAGGAAAGACAGCAAGGCTGACAGAAATGTAAATACTCCCACAAGTGTTTTTAAAAAATAGCAGGGCAAAGGAAGATGAGAGAGCATGCAGACATTTGAAGATATATATACAGGCACTAGACCACATTCAACAAGTACACAAAGTACAGATCAGCCCAAACAGGAACGCTTCTGAACTTTGGGAAAATAATGGCTTAAATGCCAACATTCATGACATACCATGGCTAGCAATACCTGCTTTATGTAAAGAATATCTGGTGATGGGGCATAGTATAATGGCTTTACTAGCCCTTGTTTGGAATGACCTACATGACTTACTTGAGGTTTTGCCACCTGCAAATAATGTGGTTATCCCAAAATATTATTAGCATCAGTTTTGTATAGCTTCATGCCCAAACAGATATGATCCCATATAGTGACACACAGGCTAGTTATTAGTCAATAGCCTCAGATGCACACCATAAATATGTTGCAAAATTAAAACACAGGTGTCTAATCACATGAGCAATCAAGCCTGGCAAAAAAACCAAAACAAAACAAAAAAACAACTTTGGGCTACAAGTCGTTGGAGTGGAAATTTTTAACTCTCTGGTAACAAACCCTGCCCAATTTATCACTAATCAGTTTATTCTGAGTTACTGCAACATCCTAGCTCTAAAACTTCTCAATTTTCCACTGCTCCCTCTTTAAACAGAGGATCTTGGCAGCTCAGAAATCATCATGCTCCATTAGGAAAACGGTGTGTGGAGAGGGGGGTACTGGTATAATGAACTTGAGCAGAATTCGGAAGCACCATTTAAATGTCTAACACCAATTATTACTTAAAAGGGAGAACAGTTTTTCTTTTATTAGAAGAATGTTCATATTTGCCTCCTGTCATTCTATCTGTTATGTTTTCTGACTGTAATGTTTTAGGGCTCTACTCAGTTAAATAAAATATATTATCATTTTACAGTGGCCTCATAGAATTTGTTTGTGGAAGATGAAGGGGCCCAACACTCCCTGTACCAAGGCAAATGTTGCCAGGATGGAGATCTACATAGAGACGTACACTCAAATGCAGCCAAAATAGACCGAAACCGGCATGGTGTCCATCTCTCTTTTTAATTATGTGGGAACCAATCTCCCATTCAAAGCAAGAATTAGCACATCAGGAAAACTGCCTTCCTTATTAGAAAGCTTCCATGGAAACAGTATTTGCAGGGGACCTTGCCACACGCTTCCCTTTACATTCACTTTGAAATCAGCAATTAGCAGGGTCTTGAGTATGTCATGACATCACTCCCAAAATGGCCAATTACAATATATTAATAATAGCAACAACAAAGCTGCAATCTCAGCCACAGCTAACCAGTATGCCAGTGACATTGAGAGAGCTTAGCTTTCTTTACAAAAATATTTACACCAGTCAGGTCTGTTAGACACCTGTCATTCTTTCCTTTCTCTCTTTCCTTCTACAAGTACCCTTCTTCTCTTCTCTTCCATTCTCATATTCAGAATCCTCCTTTCATTTCCTCTCTCTTCTTGCCTTTCCAGCTAAGCTTCCTTCTGCTCTACACCTAGTTCTTTCTGTCACCTTCCCAAGGTCTTAACTCCTCCTCCTGCATCTCGGACTTCTTTCCATGACTACTGTACCTCTTCACAGATAATTGGGCATTTCAGGAAGCCTCATTTCCTTAGAGACAGGTTTCCTGTTAAGCTCTAGAGAAGAAGACAGCTTCTCAATATACATTAAATAAGCCTCAGGCAGCTAGACGGTTGTAGAGTTACCATTTATGTTCAAAAATATTGGAGTGTCTCTGCCTATACACTTTATTTAGTGATCGGGGCTCACTTCGGGTCAGGGATCCCAAACTGTGGCTCTAGCATGTGCATAAAAGGGTTAGGAGTAAAAGAGACCACTATTTTTCTGCTTAAATATACACAAGAAAGAAAATTAAAGCAGATGTACTAGACAATTAGGTCCCTTTAATCTATCCTTTCCCTCCTTCCCCCTTTTCTTTCCTTAGGTCACTAAGGCCATGTTTACACTACAAAATTTTGTCAACCTAAGTTACATCGGCATATAGCCACCGCAGTTATTAAATCGTTTGTGTGCGCGGATACTTGGCTCCTTGTGTTGGCGGTTTGCGTCCTCACTATGAGTGCTTGTATTGATGTATATTGTCAGTGAGGGGCACTGTGGGACGGCTCCTGGAAGCCAGTAACAGTTGACGTAAGCAATGCCATGTCTACACTGACATTGCATTGACCTAATTCCATCGTCCATGACTCTACGCTGCTCGAGGAGGTGGTGTTATTAAGTCGGCGTAGAGAGGCACTTACATTGGTCGGAGCCAAATTTAAGTGAAGACACTTCCATAGCTAGGTTGATGCAAGGCAGCTTAGGTTGACCTAACCCTGTAGTGTAGACCAGGCCTAAGGCACTCTACAGCACAGTTTATAAATGACACTAGCAACAACCATCCAACCATTTCCAAGATTGATTGCCAAGCATGATTCTATCAGAACGCTGCTTGTCAACTACCATAGCTGTAGCATGTCCATTGCTGTATTTATTTATATATTTAACACCGATGTTAGACGCATCCAGGCTATAGATGCCCCCATAGACAGTTTATAGCAAAATTACAAGTCATGATTGTAAGATGGCTTGTAACCAAGTTAGAGGTGGATGTAAACTATATTAGGTTGCCACCATCTTTTTTTATTTATAATTTTTTAATTATTTTTTCCAAAATGCAACAAATACACCAAAATACCAGATTCATCATAATACATAAAGTAAATAAAGAGGGTTAGGATAAAGGGAGGGGAGAGGAAGCAGCTGTAACCAACTTTGAAAATTGCCTGGTTACTTACAAGCCATTGTGCTGACAGAACATAAGCCAGACATTTAAATCCTTCAGCTTGGATGTGAACTCCAGTAGAAGTGTCACATGACATTCAATACTATAAAAGTACATGTTCTCTTAAAAAGGATTTTGAAAAGCTTTGTGTACCTTCCTCACTGGATTCAAAGAGGGGTGTTGCAAAGTGCTCTCTGGGGAGGGACTGCTGGTTTCTTCAGCTAATGGTTGTGACGGAGGTGGAATAACATTTCTATCAAGAGGAAGCACCGGCTTTTCGCTTTCTAGTTCAGCAGAATCCTCACAAACCTATGATGAAAGGATAAAATGTCAGTGTTTCCAGGAACTCAGATCCAGTAAATCGTAGGAAGATAACATCAGCACACTGTATGTGAAATATTAAAACAATGACCATTCCTTATAATAACAACACTGTTGTTTTAAAGACACTCAAAATAACCCCAAACAGAGAGAGACAGACAGACAGACACAAACTGATCTCCCTCTTAGGCTTTGTCTATACTAGTACTTTAGTTGGCAAAACTTTTGTCAGTCAGGGGTGTGAAAAAAACACACCCCTGACCAATACAAGTTTCACCGACAAAAGCGCTGGCATGAACAGCGCTATGTCGGCAGGAGACGATCTCCTGCTGACATAGCTACTGCCACTCGGGAGTGGTTTAATTATGCCGGTGGGAGAGCTCTCTCCTCCAGGCATAGAGCGCTACACCGGAGACCGCACAGCAGCCCAGCCGCAGCAGTACAGGTGTGCTGCTGTCAAGTCCATAGTGTAGACATAGCCTTAGCATATCATGGGAAAAATCCTGCACAGAATCTACCTTGAATGGTCTAAAATCCAGGTATTCCCACACACTATCTGCCATGACAGCTAAAACCAATGTGAGCACTTTGGAAGATGGTCAGAGTTTACAGAACTTAGGCCTGCGCAGAGTTTACCAAGTGAAAGAATCATGACTGTGGAATTCATTTCTTGGGAGATCTTCCTGAACTCCCACCATCTTTTGAGTGCATTGCAAGAGCCATCTCTTTGTGCAGGCTTTGCCTAATGGGGTCTGGGAAGCGCTCAGCCATATTGCCCTGGGTGGCCACCATGGCCACCAGCAGGCTCAGTTCTAGACTTTAATTATATGGTTCTGACTGAGGGCAGGAAGGGGAGGATATGGCTCATTTTATAGAATTCTAGTGTATTATCTAGTGTGGTCTCCTGCTGGTTGAAAAATCAGCTAACAGGGAATGTACACTTACTATAACCCATCACCTATACAGCTCTGACTCTGTTTTATTCCCTTCACTTGTCCATGTGACGTTGTCATTTACTGATGATATGTAGCAGGCATGGCCAAACTGTGGCTCCTGAGCTGCATGTGGCTCTTTTACATTTAAAATGCAGCTCATGGAGCCCCCCGTGCACCCCCCATTCTTTGACTACCAGACTGGGCGAGGGGAGCTTGGGGCTTCTGCCCTGCTGCGGGGTGGTGGGACTAGGAGCTTCTGCCCTGCGGCGGGGTGGTGGGACTAGGGGCTTCTGCCCTGCAGGGAGGGGGATGTAAGGGCTTTAGCCCCATGCCCCAGCAGGCGCTGGCCCATGGGGCAGGTTGTGCATGTCTTGCGGCTCTCGAACTTCTAAGGATTACTGTATGCGGCTCGGAGGGTCAGTAAGTTTGGCCACCCCTGTATGTAGCAAAAGAAAGGTAGAGTGGTTTTGTGATTAAGGCTCTGGACTGTGGCTCAGGAGACCTGGTCTCTGTTCCCAGCTCTGCAACAAACTTCCTGTGTGATCTGCGGCAGGTCATTTAATATCTCTGTCCTTCAGTTCCCCATCTGTAAAATGGGGATAACAACACTTATTTTCTCACACCTTTTGTTTGTCTTGTCTATTTAGAATGTAAGATCTTTGGAACAGGAACTACTTCTTGTTGTCTATGTACAGAACCTAGCACAACAAGGCCCTGATCTCAGTTGAGGCCATGAGTCCGTACTGTTACACAAATATTCACAAAATAACTTGTACTGTAAATAATAAAGTTTTAACCACCCAAAATGGTGGTAAAGTGATTTCCATACATTTAATTAGCATATTCCAAAAAATAAAATCTCAACACTCACCTGAGTTATGCTTCACAACTAAAGCTGCTATCAGATCTGTTGCATTTACAATAATTTGGTTAATAACGCTGAAATAGCTACATTTATAATCTCAGTCTCAAACTCTGAGCCAGTGCTGACTAAATGCATTGAGGGGGGAAGGGATGCTCTGGAGAACTTACTTGTTGCACTTCATCTTGGATTTGCTGTTGAACTGGGGCTGGTTGCCTCACTATGTAGTTTATCTGTCCAACAATGGTTTGCTGAACATGCTGAGGCTGTTTGGCTTGATTCAGCTGCAAGCTTGGTTGTCCTTGAGCCTGAAGGAGAAGCTCCAAATCCTTTTTCATTTCTTCCAGTTCAAATTGGTGGTGCATTATGTCCAGACTCTGTTGTATGACTTGTTCATGAGCGTTTTCATTCTGACTTGTCGTGGGAGGCGGTGGATGTGGTTGCTGCTGCTGCATGTGGTTAAGCTTCAGCTTCTGAAGATGACCAAGCTGCACTTGCACAGTTGGAGTTTGCAAAGCAGGCTGTGTGTGCAATTGTTGCACATGACCAGAGTGAACCTGATGAATATCTTGTGGGGGAACCGTGTAAACTGGATGTGGAGTCTGCTGGGGCTGCTGAGCTTGCAAATGTTTCCCCATCCTTACAGATACATTATCCTGCTCTGAATGGGATGGCTGCTCTAGACAAGGCTGCATTATTTTCAAAGGCTGAGGTGTGCCCCTCTGCTCTTTTTCATGCTGCTGAACGTTGTATTGCAGTGGGAAATGCGGTGGCGGCTGCTGCTGCATTTCAAGAGGCTGTCTAAAATTCTGATGATGGCTCATATGGTGCTGAGGACACTGACCCTTATTCATGTGAGGAATGTTGAAGCAATGGGAGCAACACACTGGTGCAGGAGACTGAACAGGAGGTGGAAACGGATGTGACTGGTTATTGATAGCCTCAAGCTGTGGTGCTGGCGAATGTTGTCCATGATACATTGATGTCTGTAGTCCTTGTATATTTCCATAGGTTGGGACATCTGAATGAGGAGTGTGTCCACCTTCCATTGTTAAGCTACCTGTGAAAGCAGTACAATTACTTTCACTACAATTAACTGCTATCTTCACTTGTTCCTAGCCAATGAACTGGGATCTTGACAAATTGTTTAATTTACTACTTTATGGGTAAATTCTACAAAGGCAATTTCTTTGTCTCAGGTTCAATTTTGAAATTACTCAGATCCTGTTTAAAAAGCCCTTCAGGATAATTTCTCATTTTCTTCTATCTTTTCCACTAAACAAAACCATCGAGGATACATTTTCTAAGAATTTTGCATGATTTTAAAATCACACAAAACTCCCACTGATGTCAGTCGGACTCATGGTTAAAACACCAGTCACTGCTTTGAAAAATTGCCACTCAACTCCCATTATTTTAACTGATGGATGTGGCCAAAGCTACCATTTTTACTAATGTATAAACATATGTTCTCATCCATAAACATAGACACACAGAACATTTGTTTTCAGAATGAAAGTAAGACAAATAAATTGGATGGATGTCATGTAGAAGAGAATCATAAAATCACAGAAGACAGAGACAGACACAGCCTATGAAGTGATCTTGTCAACCCCCCTGAGAGTATAGGATTATTTCCTACAGTATATTTTCTAGTGCTTTATGCAGTCTAGTGTTAAATGTCTTAAAATGGGATGAGGAATGACCTTTTAGATCTTTGATCAGAAGACTGAACTGAATTACTGGAAAAACCTACTGCAGCCAGCAAATGTATAGCAGGTGGAAGGCACAAGATGAAATGTATGTATATATATTATATAAATAGATATACAACTGGCTGGATCCTTAGGTCCATCATGTCTTGTGCATCCACTGCAGTGTGGGACAAAGTTGTCTTTAAGCCACCTTTGTGCCCCCCAATCCTGACTGTGCCAGGCACTGATCAGGTCCCAAGGCCTTTCCGGCAGCATAGGGATGCCCCAGCCAAGGCCACTCTGTGGAAGATAGGAGGGAATGGTGTAGGACTTGCTACAGTGGCTCTTTTCCACCCAGAAAATCCTCCACTGGCTGACTAGGCTGACTTTAGGGCCACTGGAATGGTACAAAGCTGCCACTTGCTAGGGAGGATGGGGCCAGTTTGCTCAGAACAGTATTTGGCATAAAACAAGCAAAGATAAAACTCTTGATTTGAATTTGGCATTGAGTGTTACTACAATGTTTGTCATTTCAGTAAAATGTTTATGTTCAATCAAATATATAGCAAGAATAACAAAGGCATCTACAGAGTGTAACTTATAATTTGTGGTTTGGGTTTTGTTTTAATGTATTCTAATAAAAACTGGAATTAACAGGTCCATCTCTTACCCTTCACTTATTTCCTTCTCATAATAACCTTTCAAATAATTAGGACACGCTCACATAGCAAACAGCTTGAAATTAATACGTCATTACATCATAAGTTGTTCTAGCCAAACTGGTCCCAGGATATGAGAAATAAGGTGGGTGAGGTTAAACCTTTTATGGGGTGTCCTATAGTGTCCATATAAGGTATTACCACACCCACCTTGTGTATTACATAATAAAGCACACAAACAGCTTGCTATGTCATTGTATTCTGTATATTATCATTATAAAATAAGGTAAGTGAATGTTCCTGAAAATCTGTAATGTCTTCCTGTGTCTTTTACTCCTCTGAGTTGCATGTATATTAGCTGTTCTGTTTTCTGACCATAATTGGTGAAATTTACACAAAGACATCCCCACCACCACTCTTCACAAAGCCAAAGTAATGTCAGTTGCATAGTTTATTATTGTGCAACTCCCATATAACCAAAGGGGTCATATTTTGTCATGACCTTATCTAACTAAGTCAGCACTTACCACCTGGGTGCCTCATATTTTAAAAGGGATTTTATTATTAATGATATACCATCACATAGTATTCTGTGTAAGTTCTTTACATCTACAGCGCCATTCAGACACTTTTTTTCTTGGACAGCTGATATATTGTACATCACAGTGTAATAATACTTAACATTTAGTGCCGTTCAGCTGGTTTGAAGTGTCCCATGGCAATGAAATAAGGCTTAACGAGACACTATATTTTACACTATCATGCCCTCTACAATTTCTTAACTAAGCTAAGGAAAGCTCTTTGAGGCAGGGGCTTTCTTTATCTGTGTGTCTAGTACAGCTCTGAGCACTTAGCTAATACAGAAAATCATAGTCATCAGGCTGTATTTTTCTTACCTAAATTGGACAGTTGTTTAGTCCAGAAAGAAGGGTCCCAAGTGAATCTGATCTTCCAAGGAGGGCCTACTTCTGTGCTACAATTTGTCTCCAGCAAATGCTGTATCTGAAACACAATCTGGCAAAAAATCAAAGGATCATTGTTTCATCCAGTAGATTTAAAATCATTATAGTTTAATGTTGAAGAAACATTAAATCCTTAAAAGAGTCATTGACCGGGAATGAATTTAGCCTAATATCATACAAAGCTCCTCTAGCTTCTCAGCTCTCAGACAACATTCAGATATATTTTGTGCTGCACAATATGTTTTCTCTTAGTTTTTATTTACAGGTAACAAGAGCCCCATTCTGAATCTGGCTTTCCCCTGTACCCCGGCCTTGTGTGCAGAGTGCCCTGGTAGATTCCTATCTTTTTAGGGCTCCCTGATCCCTGACTTATGGCTCCTGCACGGTTCACGAGGCTTCTCCCACCCATTTCTTTCTGATTCACTATTTTCCTAATTAAGTTACCCTTTCTGGATCTTGTACCACTGCACAATTTCCTCTCACTCAGACAGTGGGTATTACTCTTACCAGTTCCTTACTGAAGAGGAATGGAATGCTGTTTTTACTGCACACTGCCCAGTTGATAAAGTTCTGCACGTGTTCAAACTGCCTGTTTAAAACCATGATGCCTTGAAGTTGTTGCTCCAACTTCTGTTTCCTCTCGCTGGTAATTCTCTGGTGATAATGAGAAATAGCATGTTCTGCATAACTTTAGCCAGCGTTCAGATATACTTACTACATACAGTCAGTGTGTATCGTAAAAGGCATTGTCTGGATGGGCACTTGCTGAAAATTTGGAACCTCTTTGAACCATCAAGTAGAAAGAGACAGCAGAGCTAACAGATAGATTCCCTTCTTAGTCAACAGACACTTCCAAGTTCCACAGGAACCGACGGGAGCTCAACCCTGAAAAGTGCTGAGCACTGTGGCCCTGATCAAAGCGTTTACACACATGCTCAGCTTTAAGCTCATAAGCAACCCCATTGGTATCATAGACAGACAGGCACAGAGATGGTATCAAAATGCCTGAAAGCTGAAGCATCCAAAATTGCAGGTCACTTTCCAGAATGTGGACCAGAGAGTCTAATATTCAAAGGATGGTGTAACAGGTGCCTGTGCAAACTCCACATTGGTACATGAAAACAGGAAGTCAGTGGCAATAGATTCAAGGGCATCTCTGGGTGCCATGCATTTTGTAGGCACAGCCGTTGTAACCACATATGAAAATGTGGCTGGCCCACAAGGAGCAAATAACGTGCCATTTTTCATAGTTACCTTTCTGACTATGATCCCATTTTACGTTTGAGATAAAAAATATTTTGTTTAACTGATGCACTATAACTTACACAAGACGTATTCTTTCTTCTGGCTGGGGTTAGGATTTAACTTGCCAAGGCAATGTCAGAAAAACTCTCTTGTTAAACCAATTTTCAGTATCACTGGTATCATTCTCACTTACCTCAAGTTGCTCTAGAAGGGCATTTGTTCGTTTATTGATTTCATTCATCAAAACCATCTTGGCCATTTTGATCTGATTTTCCACTTTTCTGTGTAAATGTTTTACTTCAAATAACCTGTGGGGAAAGTATAAATACACCTTCATGAATCAATCAGCATTCCATTTATTCAGCATTTGAAAGTTATTAATGACAAGGAGAACAGATTTGAGAACTGATAACAGACTCAGGGCCCTATCCAGCTTCCACTGAAGCTAATGGAACGATTCCCACTGATTTCAGTGGAACTAGATCAGGCTCTCAAACACTTCCCCACTGGTCCTCTAAAATTGCTTCATATACACAGCACAAGTCAAGATATTTAAGGTTGGCAGAATTCAATTTTATTTTTTATAATTTTGATGGATAATATTGATGTTTTTAAGCATTTTTATTGGTATCTATTTAAATTTTCACAGTTGCACAAAATTATGATTTTTAAGTATTTGTAAAAATTTTCATCTATTTAAATTTTCACAGTTGTGAGAAATTATGCGGTGGTCTGACAATAATTATTTAATGACAGAAGACATTGAGATTCAATAAATTAAACCTTTATAACCATTAAACACAAATTGCCAATGTCACATGTCAAAATGTACAAAGTAAATATAATTAAATCAAAACTCTCATAAGTTCTCAAGCAGCATTTTTCTTATTTTGCCGATCTGTAAATTTCAATGATCATCGCTGGAAATTTTTTGTTTTTGGTTTGTACAGTGAAATTAATGTTTACTGACATTTCCTGATAAGCCTAAGAATATTCTACATGCTTTATTCTTCTCCCTAGGGAACAGAGAAAACTACATCTACCCTCTGCATACAAGAAACCCTCACATGCTTCAGATGGACAACTGACAAAAGAGGGACAAAATAAAGAAAAACAATAGTCTCAAATAAATGTTTAATTTATCTTCAGAAAAATTAATGTCTAATTAATTACTTCATACTAAACTACAGTATAGATCAGGGGTAGGCAACCTATGGCATGCGTGCCGACGGCGGCACACGAGTTGATTTTCAGTGGCACTCACACTGCCACTTAACATACGATAGTTTCGTTATATATTATAGACTTATGGAAAGAGACCTTCTAAAAACGTTAAAATGTATTACTGGCACGCGAAACCTTAAATTAGAGTGAATAAATGAAGACTCGGCACACCACTTCTGAAAGGTTGCCGACCCCTGGTATAGATGGATTTATATGGGTTTGAGGGTTTTAAAAGTGATCTCAACTTTCCCATTAATTGGACTGACAGCAAACAAACCCAGCATAAGTAACTGAACATCAGTTCATATAATGAACTATCTTCTACTGTTACATCATTTAGGCTATGCCTACACTAGAGATCTTACAGCGGCACAGCTGTACTAATGCAACTGTGCCACTGTAAGATCTCCCGTGTAGCCGCTCTATGCCAATGGGAGAGCTCTCCCATCGATATAATTAAACCACCCCCAACGAGCGGCAGTAGCTATGTCAGCGGGAGAAGCTCTTCTGCCAACATAGCGCTGTATACACTACCACTTATGCCAGTGAAACTTATGTCATTCCGGGAGGTGTTTTTTTCACACTCCTGAGCAACATAAGTTTTGCCAACATAAGCGCTAGTGTAGACATGGCCTTAGTTCATGTCTTTAACTGTAGCTTGCTTGCCAGGTTTCTTGAAAAAACAAGTACTAGAGTTTTATATAATAGATAGCTCTGATCTTTTCCTGTTCTACTTTGGTATTACTAGATAATATCAAAATATCTTTGGAAGTTGCAATCAATTGTCATATGTTCCTTCAGCCTGCCCCAGATCTGTAGTACTGAGAAAAGGCATCTTTGCCTGTTTAACTGCATATGTATATTTGAGATATTTAATCTATTATTTTCTACTTTTAAAGAAAAAAATCTAGCATCTTTAGCTACCACTGGTTAGCTGCATTTTAGCTGAAATAGGATTTTTACTGAATACCTCCTTTCATGTGCAACAGTTACCTGTCTTCAATCTGTTTAGCTGAGACCTGCATCCCAGTTTTTCTCTCTTCCACTTTGGCTGTTACATTTTCTAGGATAACCCTCTGATTTTGCAAAGCCTCTTCAAGATGCATGAACCTGGGAAAGGAGGGAAGTTTTCACATGGATTCCTGTTCTGTTCACAAATTAGTCATTCATCAAGTCTTCCCTAAATATTTTTCCTTCTTTGCTAGCTTACAATAAGGCATTGTCGTTACTTAGCAGATTAATAATAAATCAGAATAGAATTAAGAGCTCAGTTGTGCCTGCCAGGACACACTGGGAGCTGCACCAATCCCAAAAGAATTTGCCCATTGTTATTTTCCACCTGCTGCTACACTCTTTTATTGGATGCAGTTTACTATTTCTCTCTGTGCGGCCAGCAAGCTCTGCTGGTGAGCACATAGGGCAGAGCAAGGGGCTTTCCTCCACAGCCTCTGGAAGGCTATGAACCCCCAACAAGGGAGTTGGAAAGGAACAATCCCTACACTCCTCCACAAAGATTCCAGCTATGCCTGGCTTTTACATGGGTCCTTGCACCCCTTCTTCTCCTCTACACAACGGTCCATGCATGGTCTTGCCTTAAGTAAGTGGATGTGCCTAAGCCCTAGATAAAAACATAGTTGGGATCAATCTATTTAGGAGAGGAGCAACTAGGGACACACACACAGACAGTTAGAGAAGCCAGGTTTGTATTTCATATGGATTTATTTCAAAAAAAATATTCTTTGCTAATATATGCAATACAAACCTTACAGGCCACATTACTAGCTCACACCCTGAGCTGCTGGACTGCACTGATGAGAAACTAGTATTTATAGAAAAAAATTCAAAGGGACCTCAATCTGAGCATCCAAAATGGTGCACCGAAACCTCAAAAAGCACCCGTCCTGTATTTGCACATGCACACCACATCTACCACCTAAACACACAGACTGTCTGCACAAATATAGGCTGCAGTAAAACAGATGTCAGTTTCACTGCCCACATTTACTTGCTTCCCATATTCTTCTGCTTCCCTTCTAACCCCTTGCCATGCTCCCACCTTCCCTTCCAATCACAAACCCTCTATATCCCCCCACATCCAACACCTCTGTATCCCACCCATCCTGTCCCATGCATTAGTACCCAAACATAGTCACAGACTCACCTCACAAAAATCTCCTTCAATTTCGACATAAAAACTTCCCATGGCACACACACACCTTCTCACAATCACAGTCAAACTCACAATGTTGACCTCAGAATATCTTTTTGTAAAAATAATACATTATAGACTCTTTAAATAAAAGTATGTCTATTGGTGAGATATCTTAACTATGCCAAGGCCAGAATTCACTCTGATTGTGAGGAACTGGATGTGCACCTGGTGGTTGGGTAGATACTGGAATTGGAAGGGTATGAGCTGCAGAGTCTGTGAGCGTGTCTGGGTATTAAGCTGTTTGGGTGCAAGGCATGTGAATTGAGTTTGGCATGCCTGTTAAAGCTGTATTAACCTGTGATTTCCTTGATTTTTGGTGACTATATTGATAGGAAATGCAGCTCTGCCACCTCAAGGCCACGTTAACTGTTTTTAGGTGGGGTCAATCAGGAATTCATGTTTGGTACCTGTGTTCCTTGTGTTCGGTCAGAAGGCAGTTGCGGCAAGTAAGGACATCACAGGTCTCACAAAACAGTTTAAGGCTCTCTTGACAGTGGATTGGACAAAACAAGGACAACTCATTTGTTCCCCCTTCAGTTCCTGGAGAATATAAGACAGTGGAGCACTGAACACTAATTGTAACTGTGGTACTGCAAAGCTGCCTTAGTTTTGCCTTTTACATATTGCAGTGTTGCCAACTCTCATGATTTTATTGGAGTTACGTGAGACTGACTTTTTAAAAAACATGAAAGTTAAGTTTCTCATGTAAGTTTCTAGCCTTTATGGTTGCAGAGCAAAACTTGAAAACATGACCTGACTGCAGCTTAAAGGCTCAGAAACCAGATCACAAAGAAAAAAAAGCCAAATTGTAATATTTTTAAAATCTCATGATTTAAGACAATTTCATGATTTGGGGCGGGATCGATTCATGATTTTTGAATGCTTGAAGTTGGCAATACTGATACTATAACAAAGAAACTGGTGTAACATGCAGTAAAATAAATATGTTAAGTGAATCCAAAGTCAGGAAAGAAGCAAGGAGATTGTTTATTCCTAAAAAGGTGTCTATGGGGTTTTCTCCACACTCTTGTTTGGCTTCTGTGGTCAAATGCAGCACTACATAAACTTCAACAACTTGTGGTTCCTGCACCTGCTCACTAAAACAGCGTAAGCATTATTCCCTAAACAGGAGTAATAAGCAATGCACAGTGGAACTGCGAAGTGGGAGGGTTGCATGTATGCAGTCTATACTTGCCTTCCTCCACATGTGGAGGAATTGCCTTAGAAAGAGAAAGAGCATGAGAGCAGGGTGAGAGAGAACTCAAAGAGACAAGAGAAACAAAGCCCCCTTTCTAGAATTATATGCTCACAAGTGCATCTATGTTGAAAACTCAGAAGCTGTTTTCTTGAATCCCAGAGATTCCAGATAAGTGTTCAGACTTGAGATATCTAACTTAGCCCACCCACCTAAACATTTTAATTTTCACCCGTCACTAGTTCATAATAGGGCAAAAGCAGTTTACAGAGCACATTTTCATCTGTGGAGACCCAGCTTAGGTTGCAAGTGAAAATAAATGTAATATCTCCATATTAGTTCCACTTCATGCACATCACCAAAACATCACAGAGTTTGGCATGACAGGCAGTCTTTGCTGAAGAGAGGCTGAAGGCTCAAACAGGTCAGGACTAAGGTGTTGTCACAGAACTATGCCGAGGAATTCACACAGCCCCTGCCCATAACATGGCTGACTCTAGCCCATGTTATTAGGTCTTTTATAAGCATTATATTTGGGGGGGGGGCACAATCACATCCCCAAAGGAACACCCTTGTGGAGACTGTGTCGTGTGTTGTCACAATCCCTCGAAAACTTCACTGAAGTTACCAACTCTAGATTAATAGTCTTCAGTTCCCTATTTATAAAAATGTGGATTAGACTACTTCCTTTCTTCCACACTTTGCCTGGTATATCTATCAGACGCTAAGCAACTTGGGGCAGTGACTGCTTCTTACTATGTGTCAGTACAATCCCAAAATCAGGCCATTATGGGGCATCTGGGCACTGCTGTAACACAAACAAATAATAATACCAAGAATACTAATCTGACAACAAAGAAACGGTGTACAACAGGCCAGTGACTAATATGGTGAATAAGCCTTCGTGCAGTTAAATCACAAGAAGAATCCAGAGATGGACTAGCAGCTTTGAACCAATGTATTCTAATAAGACACATTTGTCTTGAAGCTGGTGACGTCTTTGTTTCATAGGATGTCGCCAGTGAAGAAAAAAGAAGGACCAATCATAGAGAGTGAACTCTTGCCATCTCAAGCAGATCCCTAGTTTATTGTGTGTTTATGTATGCAAAAATATACCACTCTGCTCACAGCTGAGTCTCTCTCTGATGTACTATATAATACATATCTATCCTTAGGTGAGCCAAGAAGTTTGGCCCAGAGAGCCAAACTATTTCTAAATTGAGAAGTGTTGATTTTCGTTCAAGACCATTGCTAATACAAATTTGTAGACAGTTTTTTTTTTTTTACACATGCATCAACCATGTTAGTCCCTGTTCTGATTCAGTCACTTAATGCTAATTTCAAAGTCATGATATAAAAGGCACAATAGACTCATGAGGTTTGCTTACAGTGAGGCCCTTCTTGTTTCTGACACTTAGAATAAAAGTATGGATGGATAGAATCCATCCCCTGCTTCTCGGGACAGCATGAATCTGAGCAGTTAAAATCAAGTATCTTATTGCCTTCTTGGCTAGATTTCCAGCCTATTCTTAATATTGATGATTAGGTTCATTTACTTCCTCAAAATTCAAAGCTGTCTTTCTTTCCATCCTGGATTTAATGTGTAATAAGATCATTTGTACGAGGTATTAGATCAAGATTTTTATGCAACAGCATTGCATATTTTACATTTTTGATGCATTAGTAACCAAGGTGTCATGTTTTATTTTTCATGGATGTGTAATTACCTGACATTTTTGTTTTGTATTATCACTATGTAAAATTTTAATAAACAGTATTATTAAAAAATGGAAGTTGAGCCTGAATTTTATTCATCCCTCTCCTAATAGCCTTCTATGTATCCAAGAAAGAACTCATGCTTCATGAATTCACAATCCCATGTTTTCAATGGTTCTCTAGTTTCTGTGCAAACACCTGCTTATGCATTAAAAACCCACCTCTGCAAAAATCAAGCAGTTAGATGTTCAAGGGTGATTTTCCTCTACCTTATCAGAGCAGTGTACCAAATGCAGTGAGCAACATAATCTGAACCTCAGGTTTCATAATCTGAAAAACATCTGGAGATGTTCTGTGTCCCATCTCCCAGGCAGGCTCTTGAGAGGCAGGATGGTTATATTGTGAAAGTACAGGACCAAGGCTACCCCTGCTGTCTGGGTTTTGAGGACAATGCAAATAGCTCTTGCTTATAGCGGGAACAGTTTTTTAAGGTCAAACTAGTCCAAGTACAATGAAACACTCTTATTTACTGTCATACAGTAAAAGCTTCTACTTTGCTTTCTCCCTCTGAAAGATCTATAGCCTACTGGTGATTTAAATCATTCCAAAGAAATCAATGTTTTCTCAGTATGATGTCAGATTTAAAAGACAGCCACTTTTCAAATGGAAACTAGGGAGATACCCTTGTCAGCTAAAATCACACAGACTCAAAGCCACATTACTCTAGTGACTCCCAGGGCTCAATAAACATATCAGGTGCCAATTGGCAATCTCATTACACTGCTTGCATTCTACACCTACTTTTATTCTCAGTTCAGAACTATGCTCTCCATGTGGGAATCATAGTTATCATAATCCAAGTCAGTTTATTGAGCATCATATCAACAATAGTAAGAAATCATTTGCCCTATGTACTGGCACTACCATGACTTTCCTTCAGAATGTGAGTTTTGAAACAGATGAAGAAAATAACTACACCTCTACCTCGATATAACGCTGTCCTCGGGAGCCAAAAAATCTTACCGCGTTATAGGTGAAACCGTGTTATATTGAACTTGCTTTGATCCACCGGAGTGCGCAGCCCCGCCCGCCCGGAGCACTGCTTTACCACGTTATATCCAAATTCGTGTTATATCAGGTCGCGTTATATCGAGGTAGAGGTGTATCTAGTTCACAGAAGCTTAAAATGGGCATTTTTAACTATTAAAAAAAAAAAAAAAAGATGAACACATTCACCATTTTGGATCACCATTTCCAAGGCCTGCATACAGTAACTGTCCTTATCTCAAACAAATATAAGACAGTGTGATCTCTGTGGGTATGTTTACACTGCAATTAAAAACCCGCAGCTGACCCTTGCCAGCTGTCTCGGACTCACGGGACTTGAGCCAAGGGGCTGTTTGAGTGTGGTGTAGATGTTTGGGCTCAGGCTGCAGCGCAGCTCTCGGACATCCCCCCACACCTCGCAGGGAGGTCTACACCATAATTAAACAACCCTTTGGCTTGAGACCGGCAAGACTGAAGCTGGCACGAGCCAATTGCGGGTTTTTAATTGCAGCATAGACATACCCTGTGATACCAGAAGGGTAGCTTGAATTTTCTGGCATTTGAAGACCTGGAATGTCAATTAGGGTTGGGCAAAATCAACTTGCCTAATAAGATCCATCCTCCAGCTTCATAGATTTAAAATTTGACTTGAACAAATTACATGTGAATGCATGTTCATGTTGGAGAGACTGAAAAAAGAGCAGAGCATAGCAGGGTATTCACTTGGCACTAGCCTAACTTTTGAATGTGAGAAGTTCTTCTATGCCAAGGCATAGCATACACTTCCATTTAGCTAGGGGGAAAAAACGTACTAAAAATTGAATCTCCTTTGGAAAAAAACTGGGCGGGAATGAGAGGGGAAAAAAGGTTATGGTTTTATTAATCTAAAATACAGTCGGAGAGGTTCCGAAAACTTTGAACATCATGAGGTTTGCCTGGTATCAATGCAAAGCCCCTAAGTAAAAGACTTCTTCCGAGCTTACTCTCCTAAGACAGACATTTTTTTCATATAGCTTCTTATGCTGTAATAAATCTTCTTTCACATCTTCAGTGCCTATCTTGTTATCCTCCTATGTTTATTACATTAATTCTGTGAACAGATTTCATCAAAGTTTATGTATATGGTAGTCACAGACCCAAGAAGATATTTTTTTTCAAACTATCAACAAAAATCAATCTATGAAAAAAAGTACTATTGGCCCTCATTGTACTGGCTCCCTTCTTCAGTCAATGTTAAATAAAAAACATTCCTGTCCATGATTTGCTCCAACTATCAGCCACATTGCAGCTTCACTTTATATTCATAACCAGCAATGTTACAGCCAGGCCCTCACACTGGTGCTGGAAATTCCATAAACAGGTCAGCTAACAGGAAAACACCGATGCAAACCGACTGTGTACAAATGCTAACAGGAAAAAAAAAAAAAAGGAGAAAAACTATTTATTTGGATTTATACACATAGCCATTAAAAATGAGTGCCCGTCCTTTGCTTTAGGTATACCCTGACAAATAGCTATACAACTATGAAACAGACCACTCCTGTAACCTTCCCCCATTTAACCCTTAATTAACATAGCCAAACCTACTAACAGTAACACAGCAGCAAAAAATACCTGGAAGATCACCCAACACAGCCTTCCAATCCCCTCCCAGCTAGAGAAAACCAAATGCCTCACAGCATGCCCTGAAGGTCAGAGCAGGGAATTCAATGAATTCCAAAGCTTAGCAGCCCTCACAGCAAATGCCCGGCCAGCAGCACCCTCTCCTATACCAGTGAGTCTCCAGTACAGACATCTCCATTGAGCAAAACTGTGGCACTATAGAACAGGGAAGGAGGCAGTCTTTCAGGTATGTATGTTTCCAGCCATTCAGGGCTTCATAGCTCTAATCCAGCGTCTTCAGTTCTACCCAGTACTTAACAGATAGCCCAAAGCATTGATGACATGAGCTCCTGGAAAGATGTACCTGGTAACAAATGAGTTACTGAACTGCACATCAGCTTTACATCCCTGACTGATGTCCTATTAACCAAGCTATGAATTGCTCCTTTTGTAGATTTAAAAACAATCAATTTCCCAATTTTTTCTGTTTTAGCTATGTGTGGGGGTAAGAGTAAAATGGTAAGAACAGTTTTTAGTTAAAGCCCGGAATTTGCATCTACAGGACTTGTAGCACAAATAGACCACAGGTTGGTTTTCTGACCATAGTTTGTCAACAGTGTAAACTGGTAAGCCTCACACAAAATTTAATGAAAACAAAAAAGGTACCCTGAGAATCAAAAGAACAGACCTGAAAATAAAATTATTCTGTCCATGTATTCAGCACTTTTATGCTTATCCTTAGTAGAAAGTTTAAAAAAAAATGTAAGACACACTTTGGTAATAAATTATTTACTCATATCTGTGTACTCAGATTATCCCAACTGGGAAAATATAAAACAATAAAAGTCCCCATATAAAAGAAACTTAACTTAACAAAAATATTAAGATGGGTGAACTGGAGTGCCTGGACTTAAATGAGGATACTGCACCATTTAAGTCCAGGCACTCAAGATACTTATTGTGTTTTTATTAAATTAAATTGCTGTTTAGTTTTTGTAAGTACATCAGAAGCAAGAAGCCACTTGGATAATCAGGGCACTGGATGATCAGGGTTCTAAAGGAGTGCCCAAGGAAGACAAGACCATCGTGGAGAAATTAAATGAATTCTTTGCATCAGTTTACTTTGCAGAGGATGTGAGGGAGAGTCCCAAACCTGAGTCTTTCTTTTTAGGTGACAAATCTGAGGAACTATCCCAGATTGAGGTGTCAATAGAGAAGGTTTTGGAACAAATTGATAAATTAAACAGTAATAAGTCACCAGGACCACTTGGTATTCACCTAAGTGTTCTGAAGGAACTCAAATATGAAATTGCAGAATTACTAACTGTGGCATGTAACCTATGACTTAAATCAGCCTCTGTACCAGATAACTGGTGGATAGCTAACATAACAATGATTTTTTTTTAAAAGGCTTCAGATGCGATCCTGACACTTACAGGCTGGTAAGCCTTAACTTCGGTACCAGGCAAACTGGTTGAAACTATAGCAAAGAGCAGAAGATTAGATAGATTAAGATGATATCGCTGGGAAAAAGTCAACATGGCTTTTGTAAAGAAAAATCATGCCTCACCAATCTATTAGAATTTTTTGAGGTGGTCAAACAAACATGTGGACAAGGGTGATCCAATGGATGTAGTATATTTGGACTTTCAGAAAGCCTTTGACATGGTTCCTCACCAATGGCTCTTAAGCAAAGCAGGCAGTCATGGGATAAGAGGGAAGATCCTCCCATGGATCAGTAACTGGTTTAAAGATAGGAAAAAATGGGTAGGAATAAATGGTCACTTTTCCCAGTGGAGAAGGTAAATAACGGCATCCCCCAAAGATCTGTACTGGGACTTGCGCTGTTCAACAGATTGATAAATGATTTGAAAAAAAGGAATACGCATTGAGGTGGCAAAGTTTGCTGATGATACAAAATTACTCAAGATAGTTATTCAAACCTGACTGCAAAGAGTTACAAAAGGATCTCACAAAACTGAGTGACTGGGCAACAAAATGGCAGATGAAATTCAACGTTGATAAATGCAAAATAGTGCATACTGGAAAATATACTCCCAACTACACACTCAAAATGGTGGAGTCTAAATTAGCTGTTATCAAGACAGAAAGAGATCTTCTAGTTGTTGTGTATAGTTCTATGAAAACATCTTCTCAAAGTGCAGTGGCAGTCAAAAAAGCTAACAATATTAGGCACCATTAGAAAAGAGATAAGAAGACAGAAAATATCATAATGCCACTATATAATACATGGTACACCCACATCCTGAATACTGCGTGCAGTTTTGGTCACCCCTTCTAAAAAATATATTAGAATTAGAAAAAGTACAGAGAAGGGCAACAAAAATGATTAAGGGTATGGAACAGCCTCCACTTGAGGAGAGATTAAAAAGACTGGAACTGTTCAGCTCAGAAAAGAGATGACTAAGGTGGGATCTGATATAAGTCTATAAAATCATGAATGATGTGGAGAAAGTGAATAAGAAAGTGTTATTTATCCTTTCACATAACACAAGCACCAAGGGTCACCCACCAAAATTATTAGGCAGCAGGTTTAAAACAAATAAAAGGAAGTATTTTTTCACACAACGCACAGTCAACCTGTGGAACTCATTGCCAGTGGTTGTTGTGAAGGCCAAAAATATAACTGAGTTAAAAAAAAAAAAAAAAAGAATTAGATAAATTCATGAAACATAGGTCCATCAATGGCTATTAGATAAAATGGTCATGGATTCAATCCCATGCTCTGGTGTCCCTAAACCTCTGACTACCAGAACATGGGACTGGATGACATGGGATGAATCAGGGGATGAAAGTGCCCTGTTCTGTTCATTCCCTCTGAAGCATCTGGCATTGGCCACTGATAGAAGACAGGATACTGGGCTACACACACAAAACTGCATTAAAAATATTAAGTTGCAAAGTCAAAAATTCAAAAGTTAGGAAATGCCAGAATTAACATTGATGTGCAACCTTACTTAGGCTCCTTGTGTATATGCATTGATACAGGCTTTAATTATATATCACATCACACTAGTTTTTCCACAGGACCACTGCTTCCTTCATTGCTCAGAAGGGACAGTACTCACTTAATGAGCACCTTTTCTATTTTTTGTTTATCCTCATTGTTCAACGTGTGGCCCCAGGCCTTTTTACTGCACGCTATTCAAACCCTTCTCTGAAGACAGAATCATTAATTTCCTCATGGCCATTTCTATGGTGGTCATTAATATAGTATTGGAGAGCTTCATAAATATTAATTAATTTATCTTCACAACACTCTGGTGAGATGAGAGGGTATTATCTCCACTTTACACATGGGCAACTGAGAAACAGAGAAATTAAGGTCCAAAGGGTCCACTAATTTTGGGTGTCAAGTTGAGCTACCTAGGACCTGATTTTAGAGTACTTAGCTTTTTTTAAGCACTTTATATATTCAAAGCACAGCTCCCGTTGATTTCAGTTGCAGCTGTGAGCATGCAGCACTTCCACAAATCAGACCCCAAAGTCTCAAATCATGCACCCAGAAAATGAGGAATACACAATTAGTGACCACTTGTGAAAAGTCTGATGTAAGTGACTTGACTAGCATCACACAGGAACTCTGTGGCAGAAGCAGGTATAGAATCCAATTCTCCAGGGTAGCATTCAACTGCCTAAACCATGAGGCCATCTTTTCTCTTCCTGCCATCCCCTGCCTCATTCATTACACACCTTCCAATTTCTGCAACAAATGATAACAGACACAGATAACAGCTTCTTAGTGAAATACAACTTCCTAACGTTTGATTACTTGCCGTTGCAACTTTAATGTTCTTTTAACATAGATTGTATGCAATTTCCTAAGTCTTTAAAAAAAATCAAACTGAAAAAAACAGACATTCATATTGACAGCCAGATGGTTCATCAGCACAGCTGGAACCTTCAGATCACTGCAAGACCTCTACCACTTAAGGTAATGGAGTAACTGATAGCAATAGTAGGTCATCATCCTCCATGTGGACAAGCATTACAGGGGGACAAGAGACAGATTCTGCCAGTGAATTTCAGACATTTGCTGAAAGCAGAGGAATGATGAGACTCAGGAATCTTGGGTTTCATTCCAGGCTCTGGAGGGAAGCATGCTACAGTGATCACAGCCTCTTCTGTCTACTACCCGCAAGATGGACCCCTTCACCCCAGTCCCAGTCGTCTCTTCCTCAACCCTAAATCCTCAAATCAGTCCCAGTCTATTTGCATACTCGGTCCCAATCTCCACGCCTTAGTCTTATTCCAGTCCCAATCTCTTTGCCCAGCCAGTCCCACTTCTTCCCCCATACACCAACTCCTTGTCAGATCTGGCTTCCATCCTCCCTCAACTGGTTCTCAGGCTCCTTGTGCAATCAGGCCCAGTCCCTCCCTCTGCCCCCACCTACTCAGCCAATCTCACTGTCTCCCTGTCCCAGTCTCCTTGTCCAACATGTCCCAATCTCCTCCTCTCCTCCAGTTTCTCTCTTCCCCTACCCCTATCTTCAATACCAGTCTCAATACCTGGCTCCTTGCCCCAACCTATTCCTTTCCCCTCCCGTTTTGTCCAGAACTTGTCCCCTCTGCATTCTTGTGAGGCAGCTTCCTCCTTCATGCTGCTTGGGCACAAGCAGAGATGTAGCAGAAAGCACAGGAGAGTCAGGCTCCCTAATGTGGCCTGGACCTACCATTACAGGGCAAGTCTGGCCTTGACCCAGTAGCCCTGGGCCGGAGAACACCCAGTTGCTCTGTGAGGATAAAAAAGCATTGCCCAGTCAAATGTAAGAGCTGTGAGGGGATGAGCATGCTCATTGAGCATAGACTCTTCAGCAATTTTAGCTTCTAAACTTTAAGAAATCTCTACTGAACATGTGCAAACTGAGATGTTTTTCAAAGGAAGTCCCTGCTCCAAATCACAGAGGTGCTAGATCTTCTCAAAGGTGGCCAGAATTTTTTTAAATAGCAAAACAGAGTATTTTTCCCTAGCCTCATTCTTGGAAATAGCTGAACCATACTGACTCAACTTTCCAAAAATATTCGGCTTGAGACAGACTCCCAGCATGGAACATTTCAGCCAGAATGGTTAAAGTTTGGCACAGTTATAATCAACTGAATACAAGGTCTTATAATAGAAAGTGACAAGTAACCTTAATGATAGCACCGTGCTACCAGCCACACTTCTAATAAGCCTGGCTTATACTGATGTAAGTGTCCACAGAGCCTTTTGCACCAGTTTAACTTAATCAATTTTCCATCATACATTTAAGTTCTTTGGGGCCTGGACTTCTTGTTCTGTGTTTTTCAGAACCTAGCATACTGGGTTTTTGATCTATAACTGGGGCTCCTAGGTACTACCACAATGCAAATAACAACTAAATTGTTAAACCACAGCAACTTTGTGCATAGAAAAGCCCCTAGATTCTTTATCAAAAATCCTTCTGGATTAAAGAGCAGCACTGAAAGAAGCCCTATCAGGCTCTCCTGGATGGCTGTGACTATGGGACATGAGAATGGAAGAATTTGCACTTGTAACCTGGAAGCATTAAAGAGTTCCGAAGTGTTCAATTTCCAGTGGAAGTGCTTTCTTTTCCCGGTGAACGCATAGCACAGGGGAACACGTTGGGTTATGAGAGAGTTATCTATTAGAAGAACCACTAAGCAAAGTTCACCTCCTCTGATACAAATGCTCTGAGATGAGGGCACACTTGCTTCCATAGCCCAACATACATCCCAACATGGTATCTTTTGACTCCATGGACGTTCACATTCAATCTATCTCAGGATAGAGCAAAAAGGAAAGTTTCCAGCTTGGGTGATAGGCTCCAATCTGAGCCAAGGATAAAAGGCTTAGGCCTGAGTTCAGGTATGTGGTTGGACATCCATGGACACTGGAATAACAGTCCAGAATCAGTTTATGCCTAGCCCTTGCACGGGTGTGCAGGGGGATGGAAAGAGCCTTCCGCTTCCTCCCTCACGTTACGCAGACCAAACAGCAGTGTGTTGCCAGGGGGCAATTGGCTTCAATTGCTTCTTTGGTGTGTCCCTGGAGGCACATATCCCACAGGGAACAGGGAGGAGCCATGTCCACACAGGCACTCTGGGATCACGCTGCAAGATCCTAAAGGATCGTACAGCCTCCAAAATCCCTGCACACTGGTAGCGCTTTTTGGAGGGATTGTGTCTCCCTGAAACACAAGCTCCAATCCTCCCCATGGGGTGGGGTAGTATTGACTTTGATGGGGCAGGATCAGCTCTTTGGAGCTGTAGAATGTTGTCTATCAAATCCCTACTTATTGTAGGCGTAACATTTATTCACAATCATGCAAAGTGCAGACCCTGTGGAGGTCCAGTGTTTTCAGCTGAATTACCGCACACACAAAAAACACAAAACTTCAAAGTTTATGTTTCTACCTGAAGAGCCCTTCAGGGGGACAGACAGGAAATGGTCTCCAGTTTCCTTGCCATGTCTGTGTTCCTCTGTACATGAGCTGCACAGCCACTTATTGCAGTTAGTACACAGACTGTGAGCAGGTCTCTTCTCTTTACACGCGGAACAGCCCTGAAAAAAAAAAAAGGTGCAATTACATACAAGTATAATTAAATGTAGAACTCCTCCAACGAGCTTGTAGAAACTACTACATTTAAGACACTGATTCAAAACCTTGGAGGTTTGGTTACTCCAATAACTGCGAGAACTGGCCCTGATTCTTTTCTCTCTTACACCAGTGTAATTCATTGACATCAATGGCATTACTCCTGGTTTATATTGGCACAAGAGAGAAAACAAGATCATCCTTGGAAGTGTTTAAATCAAAGCTAAATGTCTTTCTAATATTCTCTTGTTTAAGAAATAGTTACAGGTTTAATCACTATAGTATCCAGGACATGGTCAAGATCTTGGAGTATCACTTTGGTGATTTTACACCATTAATTGCTCCCCTAAAATGTGACATTCATGTTGGCTACCATCTGAATGCAACGGGAAACCTCTACCAAGGTCAGAATGGCTCCAAGATGCAGGGCTTGATCCTATATTCCTTTTGCACCCCAAATTCTCATTCCCTTTAGCAACATTACCAAGTCCAATTTGATCAAGCCAGTTAACAGATTTGGGCATAATTTTCAGATTTAGCTGCGTAAAGTTAGGAACCTAAATCCATGTGTAGGCACCTAATTATGAGGCCTGAATTTCAGAGGTGATGAGAATCCACAGCTCCCCATTAGGCCGTTTTTACGGAACTAGATGTCAACTTTAGACACCAAAGTCTGAAAATACTGGCCTTTGTGTCTTTCTAGCAGCCTCATAATTTGAGGGCCTTATGTTGCTCCCGCTGATGTCACTGGCTAAACTCCCACTGACTTCAGTGACAGCAGGATTGGGCCCTGGTTTTCTCCTATTTTTCCTTTTATAAAGGCTTCACTGTTATAAGATGAGACTATTTATAAAAAAGGAACAATCTTAAAATGATGCTGGGAAGGTTCTTCATTCCCCTGTAGAATTCCTGTACTCCTGTGGGAATTGTTTTCTTTTTGAATTGCTCTTCGGAGTTTAGGGGACTGAAGAAAAGAAAAATCTTCTTACTGGAGATCTAAGAAATATCCCAGTGCCTATGAAGAGACTAAAAGATTTATTCATTTGATTTCCTTCATACACTGGCTCTCTCTAGAAGGTAGATGAATTGAGTTATGATAATTAAGAAAACTCAGTGTAATAAGAACTTTCTAACACTGCAGCAGCATTGTGTAAATTTTGCTCTTACTATCTTTGAAGAGTATGTGTGAAAGTGATCCTTCCTGGTTTACATAATGATACATTGCATATATATAGCACCTTTCATCTGAAGATCTCAGGGTACTTTACAAACATTAGTCATTGAATTCACAAAACACCCTCTATGAGTTAGGTATGTATTTCTAGAGATGGGGAAAATGAGGCACAGGAAAGTTAAGTGACTCAGGGCTGGTCCACACTACCCGCCTGATTCGGCGGGTAGAGATCGATCTTCTGGGATCGATTTATCGCGTCTCATCTGGACGCGATAGATCGATCCCAGAAGCGCTCCCCCGTCGACTGCGGAACTCCTGCTCGCCGAGAGGAGGAAGCGCTGTCGACGGGGGAGCCTGCCTGCGCCGCGTGGACCCAAAGTAAGTAAATTTAGTTCGATCTAGGAAACGTCGACTTCAGCTACGCTATTCTCGTAGCTGAAGTTGCGTTTCCTAGATCGATCCCCCGCCCCAGTGTGGACCTGCCCTCAGAGCAATTCAGAGGCCTTGGTAATCAACAGAAGGCTGAACAGAGATAAAACACAGGAGGCAAAGATGGTGTTTGCCTTTATGCTCTTCTCCCACTGGATCCTGGGGCCAGTCTCCAGAACAACTTAGAGCAACCTCAAGGCTTCTATAAATTGTTTTGGCTGATAACCCACAAAGGCCCATTCCATTGGCAGTGCTGGGGTGCAGCAGTGCTCTGGCTGTACCCTTGATATGTCCCCTAAGTTGGTAAAACCAGCTAAAGGAATCTCCAATGTCAGAGGAATCTTTAACTGGATATTTAAGCTGGTTTTATACCTCCCTAGAACTGACAGAGAGGCACAGAGCAGATGGAATGGGGCCATGATCTGGCTCAGAGATTTGAACCCAAGAATTCTAGCTCTCAGTCCCTAGCTCTAACCACCGGGCAACACTTTGGATTCCAGTAGAAAAAGGATAAAATAAAAGAGTCAATAGTTTGGTAAAGTAGTTTTGATTCATTTAGTGCTATTTTAACTCCTTATTCCAGTGCAATATAATAATTTTCCAATGTCTTGCTTCCTCATTCAGGAAGGGTAGTATAGTGAGATAGAGAGAGCAGAAATGAACAAGAACAATTCCCCTGGTGCTGCACAAATACTTAAATACAGTGAAAACAGTACAATTAAAATAGTTTAGGAGAAGACTATACATAACTAAAATACTAAATTGCAAATCAAATATTTAAAATGGCACATGAGAAGCATCTTTGTCTCCAGGCATATTGTTTACATAAGGCCATAGTGAATGGCAAAATGTCTCCAACTTCTCAGTTACGTCCATCCCATCCTGTTGAAAGACTGAAAGTTCTGGGAGACTTCCCTCAGGACTCTGAAGAACTTTATTTATTATTATTATTATTAGACTGATATCCTCATCATTTAACAGAAGTAATCAATTTGAGACAACCCTACAACCAGTAGCCTTTGTCACTGCTTACCTGGCCCTGACAAAAGAACAGAGGATACTGAGAAACACATAGGGAAAGGGGTCCAGCATCTTGCTGGATGCATCAGATGCATTTATTACCTGAGAGTTACTTTTATAATGAATGAAGCATAATTCAAGAGTGAAACCCTAGCTTGTCACTGAGAAACCTAACTTTGGTGGTAAGTGAGAGTTAGGTTTATTTGAAAGACAATTCTACCCACTAGAAACTTGTGTTCTGTGCTACTCAGTTTGATGTTGCAACAAGTCAACATTTTCTGTGCTCCACTGTGGCTAGTGCTGTGGTGACTGACAGAAGTTTTTTTCATGCAAAACAACTGTTAAGGGAAATAGTTCCCTCCGAGGGCCAACCTAGGGGCTTAGCAGCAGGGATTTGTATTGCCATATAGTCATGCCCAGAGCCCAATCCTGAACCACTGAAGTCATTGTCAAAGCTCCCACTGACTTTAATGCCTTGCTCTTCACACAGGGTGAGAAAAGTGCTTTAGAGGCAGTATGTTCAGTCCGTGGGGATGACTGAAGAGCTGCGGTGAAATTACAATGCTATATAAAGCTACTCAAATGACATAAACTTTGGGTCTGGTTATCGGTGTTCAAAAGACTCATGCTGCAGCCTATTTAGCAGCCTCCACTTACCCTTGCCATAGCTGGATTTGCTGTGGGAAAGTCCTTGAGAAAGAAATTTTCAACTACATCCCCTGCGAAGCACGTCTGTTTGCACACAGGGCATGAGAGGATACCTAAGCAAAGAAACAGAACAGCTGTATGAATCAGGAAATGAAATAAACCACACTGAAGTACTGACAGTTCTTTGATGTCACACCAAAAGGCTTAGTTCCAGGAAACTTAACTCTTCATCAACTAACGAATTACATTTGCCTAGTTTTGGGACAGTACAAAACACTACTGTGACTCTGTGGTTCTATGTTCTATGCTGCACTTATCACTGTGGAATTTGAGTGCGTTCAAATCCTTACAAGCTCTTGAAGCTCTGATAAAAACTGTTAATCCACCAGTATTTTCTTACATTACCTATTGTTCTTTTGGGACAACCTTTCATTCTCCTCTCCACTGGTGAGGCCTCAGCTGGAGTACTGTGTCCAATTCTGGGCACCACATTTTAGGAAAGGTGGATAAATTAGAGGGAGCCAAAAGGAGAGCAACAAAAATTATAAAAGTTTTAGAAAATCTGACTTATGAGGAAAGGTTAAAAAAACTGGTCATGTTTAGGTGTAAGAAAAGAAAGACTGATGGGGGACCTGACAACAGCCTTCAAATATCTTAAAGGCTGTTATAAAGAGGATGGTGATCTATTGTTCTCCATGGCCACTGAAAATAGGACAAGAAGAAAAGGGCTTCATCTGCAGCAAGAGAGATTTAGGTTAAATATTGGGAAAAACTTTCTAACTATAAGGTTAAATTCAGGAATAAGCTTCTGAGGAAGGTGGTGAAATCTCTATCATTGGATGTTTTTAAGTACATACTGGACAAACACCTGACAGGGATGGTCTAGATACACTTGGTCCTGCCTCAACGCACGGGGCTGGGCTTGATGACCTCTCAAGGTCCCTTCCAGCCCGACAGCTTTATGATTCTACAAAAAAGACTTTGGGAGTCTTAATTTCAAGGGAGTAGTTGCTATGAAATCACCAGGTAGAACAACTCATGTGAGTAAGGGGCTGTAGGACAGAGCTCTTTCTTGCCATGAAATTCAGATGGCTACTCTCTTGTCTTTTCCAGGGGAGAATGAACACTGATATTTTCTATACAAAACAATATCAGAATTCTGTGTTATGAATTCTCATACTATTGACACATTAATAAGAACTAAATCACCAGTACTATATTTTTCTGAACTATTTGCCTAAACAGACCAGGAATGTTAATGTAATTTTTTTTTAATTTCACATATTAGTTTGAAAAGGACAAAGGATGAGATTTTCAAAAGCACCTAAGAAAAACAGGAACACAAATTCCATGGAAAATCAATGGGACTTGTGCTTCTTACTCTCTTAGATACCTTTGAAAATCCCATCCAAAGTTCTTTAGCCAACATTAAAACCAGAACTCTTGGAAATTAAACAAATATAACAAGAGGTTCTGCAGGCTAAGAGCTATATGTGATGGGTTGCCCCCCTTCGAGATGCCACCTAATGTGCTGAGATACCACTGAGCCCGGTTGTTCTGAAAGCCTGGGCACCCTTTTTACCTGTCTTGCTGAGCCAGGCTTTTAAGCCTCCTCTAGCACACACACAGGCCGGGCCACACCCAACTACAGAATGACACAGACACTGAGATCAGCTCTGGGAAGACTCAGCTTTAAGGGACTTGTCCCAGCACTCAGGTGTCCTCCTCCCTTGGAGTGCAGACCCAAAGGAATATTATGAAATCCACCTCCTCCCTCAGTGTGGAGGAAGGTATGCACAGCCTCTTACCCCTCCCCCACAATTATGAATTGCACAAACTGGGTTATATTATAAACAAGAAATAAGTTTATTAACTACAAAAGGTGAATTTTAAGTGAATATAAGAGATAACAGACAGAACAAAGCTGATTACTGAGCGAATAAAACAAAATACGCAAGCTAAGCTCAATATACTCAAGAAACAGGTTACAAAATGTAATTTCTTACCCTAAACGTTATTTTAGGCAGGTTGCAAAGTTTCTGTAACTTAGAGTTCCAGTTATATTTCTTTTCAGACTGGACCCCGTCTCAGTCTGGACTCCCCACTTGCCTTCCCTTCAGGTGTCTTTATCAGTCTTTCTTCCTGGGCAGACTGGCCATGGAGAGGAGGAGTCCCGTTTGCCTTCCTCCCCACCCTTAAATAAGGTTTATATAAGGCAGGAATCCTTTGTTTCCCAAACTTGACCATCCTCCCCTTTTAGTGGAAAGTTACCAGAAGTCCCAGGTAATGTTTAGTATCAGGTGACAGGACCACCTGACCTAGTAGTGTCACAATTACGTCCCAGGACGCCTCCCAGGAGGGAGAGAGATTAGTATCTTCACAATCTTGTTGTTTCCTCCTGATGGCTCATCAAATCTGATGGGCTGGTGGGTGTCTTCCCAGTACACACCCAGTTGTAATTGTTACATATTCCTAACTTTATATACAGAAATGATACATACATAAAAATTGGATAATCACATTCAGTAAATCATAACCTTTCCAATGGTATCTTACATGAACCATCTTGCATAAAGTATATCTCAGTTATGTCATATCCATATCATAAGTATATTTCCATAAAGAATATGGAGTGTAATGTCACATTATAGAAGCACAGATTAGATAGTACATTAAGATCTCACTTCACTTCCGTTTGGTATTTATTTACTATTGAGATGCTCAAAAAGAGTCTTTAAATCTCAGGGGAAAACTTGTTTCCAGTAATGAACAAGGGCTTGATCCAAAGCTCAGTGAAATCAATGGGAGTCTTTCCACTGACTTCACTGGATTTTTGTTGATGCCACTAATATTAGCTACTTTACAAACAGTTTGATAAATATTCCTAATTTGGTCACTTTATCCATCACCTTCCTTCTCCTGACACACTAACATTTTAGATAGCATATAGGTAGCACTCTGAACAGAGAGTAAACTCCTCACTTGAAAATTAGGCCTTGATCTCAGGTTGATCACCCAAAAAATTAGGTACGCAAAATGACCAGTGACTTTTGAAAATCTAGGCCTTGGTGCTCCAAAGCAAAACATACTACACAGGTATAGGATGCATTGGTGACATAGGCTGCTTTCTCTTACACTGCAATTTAGAGTGGTTATTAACATAGTAAAGACCCAATTCTACACTTCTGATGTCAGTGGTAGTTTTGCTGAGAGGGGGAAGTATAGTGATGTAAGAGGACTAGGCAGCTCATGTAAGGCCCACCTTCACTGTTCATGCCTCCATCCCCCTAAGCATGATGTCACTACGAAACACAATCTATTTTATCCACTTGTCCATTTTGACTGTGAGCTCTTCAGACCAGGGACTCTGTTATCTGTTCAACACATCTTACCTAGCGTACAGCACCATATGCAGCTACTGCACTATGGAAAATAATAAAAGTAGTTTCAGAATGACTGTGTGCACAATGAACGATTGCTCAAGATAGAAACACACATAATATACAAACAGGTATAATATACACTGCCTTGCAATAGTTTTACATAGCAACCACTAATCAAGGTCAAGCCAAAGGAGGAAATAAGCTGCCCGCAGAAACAAAAGCAGGTTTCAAGTTTCTGAGAGGTCTTTTCACTATGACAGAGCACTTGACACAACAAATACCGGAAGAGAGAAAGAAATTGCTCTACTCTGCTATCAGTGATCTCTTAATAAGTCTCAGTGTCTAAGGAATGATCATTCAGTTCCTCTCCTGACTAGTATACCAATGGGAATTTTAGTAATTACAAATGTTGGGAACCAACGTTGCCATTCAAGTAGCTATCCCAAGCTCTGAAAATGCACCACATCAATAATATCCCTAGCCAGTTCACTCATGGGCCTCTTGGAATAGGAGACTCACATTCTTGACACACTGTATGGTGGGGTTTTTTTTTCAAAGGGCAAAAATCCACTTTTGACTACGATGAAACCACCAAAATCATATACATGTGTGAATTATAATGGACTTGAACCTAATTCCTCAGAGATGAGGGTGGTGCATTAACCCAATAAATCTTTTTTAATCTTAGTCCTTAACTTTCAAGTGAGCATAGAATTTTGGCACTAGGCATCATCACCTCCTATCTCTTCTCAAGCAATCACTTTATGATAACTGAGGGCAATGTTTTCCAGGGCTAAATGAGGTAAATTTATTTAAGTTTTTGTTTTTAGTAATGTTTTTAGACTGGTGATCAGTTATGACGTCAAACCAGAATGACGTTATTATACATGCTGTCTTTCTTAACTAAAAATATTATTCTAGAAAGAAAATGTCTTGTAGAATAATGTAATATTAAGTTGTCCATTACTCTTGAATAACTAGATTTGTGTCAGCGATTCTCTAAGGTTTGAATGTTTTCCAGTTGCTTAGTGTTAATTGTCCTTGGGATCTCAATCCTGCAACATTTTGTCAGATGAACATGCCTAATCACAGGCCTGATGTTACAAGGTGCTGAGCATACAAAATTCCCAGGATTGGGTTTGTGTTATTTTCATAACAGCATTTTGCAGTTTAAGTAATTTGGCAGAGATTGCGCAGATAAATCAAATTCCAATATCAATGTGTGTTGGTGGATCATTCAGTGAGATCTGTGATTAAGTTCATTTTCATTTATAAAACTTTTTAAAAACTTAAAATTTCATGCATTCTTGTCAGAAGAACAGAACTTGCCAAGAATTGTTCTCGCTATATAAAAATTATATGACTCCTTTACAGGCTCTGCTCTTGAAATAAAAGTAAAACATTTAAAACGTGTATAGTGTACTATTTTCTTAGCTCCCATTGAGGGCAAGACTGTGCCTTTGTCCTGGGTGTTTGCATGGAGGAGGAGGAAGACCTTCCCACTACCTGTGTGATTGCATAAGGCCTATTCCAGGTATAGATGGAGAGGTGTGGGGGAGAGGCCTGTGTACACAGGTTGTGCTGGTTACAAACCATCCCAGTAGCGAGGGGTTTGCATGCAGCTGGCACCACTGTGACGGCTTTTGGGTGTCAGTGGGGGCTTGAAGCCTGATGGAAGCCAGACAGCAGCCATAAACCCAGAAGAAATGGGCATTGGAGGGTTTCATGCCTGGGGGAATTCTGTGGTGGCAACATTATATATAGAATGTTTGTGAGAGTATGTATTCTACGTGAACTTTTATTTGCCACAACAAATGCTGTAGCAAACATGAGTGCTGCACATTACTCTGTAAACATCTACACCCATTAATCATTTACTATTCCTGTTTACATACGACATGTCATCACAGATCAATATTTTTACACAGAGGACATTCTCCGTATACAATGTTAAAGGAGGACCAATGGCTATCAGAAATAAAGGGTACCATCTTTTGATGTTTGTGGGAACATCTGTATGAAAATCTCCCATTTATATCATGGGAAGAATGGACCCAAAAGTCAGTTACTAATCATTCTTTCCACAGAACTATTACAAGCACAGTTATTCTCTTCACGTGGCCTGGGGCCGGGTTTTGTCTGAAAATTAAATACCTACTTTAAAAAAAGATTGTAATTTAAAAGACAAAATATAACTGGTTGCACACATATTTAACACATAACATTTCACAACATCCTAGTTCCATAACACTGTCCTTGTTTTGCTATTTTGGCTATTAGTTACATTATCTTATTTCATGTTCTATCTATTTATCTATGACAATTGTAGCTAATTGCCTTAGTACCAAGGCAGTATGTCAAACTGATATTGTCCTATCTGTGACAGTGAAATCTTTCCCTGCTTATCAGAAATAACATTTCTCTGTGCACCTTTTACGTAAACCATTAACAACTCTGCTCTCTAGAGAAATGTGCAAATATAACAGGTGTATAAGCATACCTAACGCAATCTATGCTATGGGTACAATGCCATTACCACAGCCCTCACAGGCCATTATCATTGGTGTAGGCAGGGAAACCTGTGAATTGCAGTATGGGCGGTTCCTAGACTCAGAGCTAGCTTTCAAGATGTCATGTGAGGTCTTTATATGGCATCTGCCACATGTTTTTTTTTAGGAACAACATGAATGAAGAAGCAAATAAACACTGATTAATAAATTTGGAACAAAAGTGTACTTTGCAGGTAATTTTTTAAAAGACACATGGGTCCTGCTCTGATACTATCCTAGTCAATGGGAATCTTTCTATGAATTGGATCTGGCCCTTGGAGACTTTGAACCAGTTCCTTACACACATAATACTGCAGCCCAATCAGTGTAAAAACTGTAAATTCCAGACCAGTGGTTCTCAACCCGCAGCCAAAGCAGCAAACAGGTGCAGCCCATGTGACATCCTCAGGGCCATACAGGTAGTATATATATTGTGTGGATGCGGCCCATATAACACAGAGAGCTGCATATGTGGCCCACAATGGTAAATAGGTTGAGAGCCACTGTTCTAGACTGTATTCATGCCTTAAACAGCTGGCAAGACAGTGGCTTAGGGCTACAGAATGCTTCTCACAGTGACTCAGAAGAAAGTCAGTCAGCAGAGCAGTTTCTGGAAATGGGAAAATGCACGGAGTTTAATGACAGCTGCCCCCAAAGTCATTATTCCACTTGGATGTCATGGTGGTGCATACCCTGAACTATACATGACACACTGGAATTTTTATTGGCTGGCTGGCAAAAGCAGTGCTTAAAGTATTTCCATGTCAAGGGCCATTTTATGCAGATCTGTCACATAGTGTAAAATGGGTTAATACTGCAATCATGCATTTTTGCTACATTCCAGTATTATGCAGTTAGCACAAATATTTTATAATAGAAATTATATCTATTCACTTACACTTAATGGGGTGCTTGTGGCCTCAGGCAGGTTAACATGAATTTTAATTTGTACTTATCTGCCAGAGACCAGGGAAATGCAAAATATAAATAATATTTACTCTTTTATAGGAGTCAAAATTAATGTTTTAAATAAATATTTCAGCATCTTTCCACTCTTAAAAATAACACGGTCCTCGTGACTGTCCAGGAGCCTCATTTATTTTGAGAAATGCAGTCATTAGTAAATTTGGAACAATCAGATTGTTTGATGCAGAGAAAGTTTATTCTAATTTAAAACACTGGATATCTAAAATTGAAGCACTAGGCACTATAGTACCCAGATTTTATACCCCATCCATGACACTGAAGTCAGTGCAGTTGCACAGAATGTGAGTCAGCACAGAACATGGCCCCAGATACCAAACCTGATATTAGGATCTTTATTACTGACATGCATTCAAATGTGGGAGAACTCTGACCATCTAAATGTCTTGGACTATATCTGAAACATCTGGCTAAATGAGAGTTAAGTAATTGTGACCTCCAAACCTGAAGCTCCTATTAGATACACTTCTGAGATGCTTCTAACTCTCAAGTCCTCAGTGTGAAGAATACCAAGAAAAGTCAGGAGTAGAAGGAATAACAACTAAAAGAAATTACTTGGAAAATTCTAACATATTGTATGAGGGACATTCTTCTACTTAGGCAGCTGCCATTACGCATTGCTAATGGGCTAAATATCTCCCTAATAGATCATGGGCTATTCTTGAAATTCATGATTAAGATTTTTTTCCCTTCATGATAAACATTTGCATCTTGCTGAATGAGTTCAGTTCAGATAATGGGACTTCACTTGTGATACTTTTATAGATATATAAAAAGTACACTGTAGAAATGCTCAACACACGCCTCATATGCATTCTACAAAAGCCTAACAATATTCTTGACATTAAAAATAGACTATAGAATGGTTATCCAAACTAATCATAATTAAATTAAGCAAGCTGGACAAATAGCCTGTATGTACTTTTGCAAACAGTGAGACAAGTAACAGCTGCTCCAAGAGTATTAATATAAAGTGCTTATGCTAAATCTCGCTGCAAAGCTTATACTTAAAATGTAGATTGCTGCTAAAACACTGTTTTCTTAAATAAATAACAAAACAAGGAAACTCATGTTTGCTTACCTGTCCTCTGGATAAACAGTCACCTCAAAAGGTACACAAATCAAAGTCACTTAGCTCAGGAAATTGGTCGTTATTAAGCAGAAGTGAATACATAGTACCCCCTAGCAACAGCCTTTTCTGTACAGTATCATTTGATGATGAAAGAAAGTGACTAGACCTTTCTGCTTAGCATCTGGAACTGCTTTCCCTTCTTCACTCAAGAAACATTCACAAAGTAGCAGGGTCAGGATAAGAGATAGGTTATTAGAAGGCACACACCCAAGATCCACCTTGTTTTCCTCCCAGTTTCTTTTTTGCTCTCTCCTGAGATGCTTTTAGGCCTTTTTAAAGTTTTCTTGGCTGTATTTTTCCATAAGTGTTGAAATACAGATCACATAATAAGACAATAACAGCATCCACTCTCTTTCTTGTTGGATTGTCTTTCAAAGCTCAGAGTAACTTTTAATAGGTGCTCAGAAGGAAAGAAATAGGAGTCTCTCTGCTTCAGCTAAATGAATATCACAAAGCCATTCACTCTCAGGGTACCCTCTGCAGACTGTTCCCTACAAATCTTTCTACACTTCATCTCTCAACATTACCTATAAACAACAAGGTTCATTTGTTTCAGGAACTTGTACTTTACAGACAGCTCATTTAAATGTATCATTATTACAGCATCGTTGGTGAAGGAAAGCATTGCCCTAGAGACTCACTGTTTATACGTATGAAGAATGATGCAATCACTGTATCTAAATAGTAATCCAGCACGGAATTATAGGATTCAAACAACAGACTCTGCATATCAAGAGATCAGGAGCCAAATTCAACTCTAGTGCAATCACTATATCTGAATCGGGCCCACTATTTCTACCAAAACTTCTAGAAACAGAAGCTGAATCTCTTTCATGGGTAAAGGGATGCTGAGACCCCCATATTGTTTATATGTAATTTACTTTGGCAAGGAGATAGGGAAAAGATCATAATTTTATGCAAAAGTTCCTAGGAGTAAATTAGCCCCTTCTGTTTACTAATCAGTTGAAATAATTAATCTTCTACTTATGACATCACAATTTATTGATATGCAGTGGATTATGATGTCACAGAGGATAATAACTTCAGGGAGGCCAACAAGGATCCTAAGATTGGACTTGAATCCAATTTCTTCATGAGTTGTGGATAGGCCACCTAATAAGCCAACACTGAAATTCCAGGTACATGCACTCATAGCTATTTCTCAATATATATGACCTACTACCAGGCACCACAAGACCAGTGAGGGCCACTGTGTTTTGAAGTCATTCCCAGAAAAGTCTTCTTCAGATGATGTACATGAAGGAATAACACCACTGCTGCAGCCTTGAAACTGCTCCATCATTCCTTCATGGTGTTCTACGAAGCATGAAGAAAAGCACTGTGGAAGCTACCATTAAGAAGGCACAATGTGTGCACACACTGGAGTTATAAAAACACCTCTCTTCAGACTTCTCACTTTGCCAAACTGATGTTTGTTCCTTTTTCATGGATCACAGATCCTGCAAATTCAAGTCAGCTATGTCACGCATCCCAGCAATGGTAACCAAATTATAGGTGCACAAAACATTCACATTAATGAACACAGGAAAGTAAGAGTCAGTGGGCCCAATATTCAAACACAAACACCTAAACTGGATATCTAAATCCCACATATGGAGTTTTAAAATCAGAATTCAGACAAACAATACCAAATTCTAAAACCCATTCAAACACACACACCACTTGCCATAGGTAACACATAGGCCTTGGAGTATGCCCTGGAGGTCAACAAACATGGACTCTGACACATCACATGGAGAGGGAACCTCAGATATACAAATCAAGTTACGCAGTGGATCTCAATCTCAATAGGATAAGATATAAGGAGAGAGAGGTCTCTAAGGTACACAGGACCTACACCATAATGAATTTTATGAATCAAAACTGACACCCTGAATTGGACCCAGAGATTAACTGGAGGCCAGTGTAGTCTCTTGACCCCAAGTGCCATATGCTCCCTGAGAGAAATACCCATGAATAAAGGGCTGATGTGTCTGAGTGCCCTTCAAATTTTGCTCCAAATACAGTAAATTGCAGTAATTCAATCTGTAGATAACAGAGGCATGGATAACTGGTGACGTCTATATCTCTTCACCAAGCATAGAGACCTTGGCTGATTTTAAACTATAGATCCACCATTTCTAAACTGAGTATCACAGGACTCAACTTACAGTTTTGTTTCAAGGCCCTCCAGCTCCAACCCTAAAATCAGGCTTTAACATAAGAAAAGCTCAGCTCAAGTGTCTGCTTAATAAATCGGTACAGGCAATTAATTTATGATTGTTCTAAAAATTGCTGATCATCAAAGAAACAGGTAGCAAGCGTATCATACACATCACATTTCTACCTGCTGTCCAGACATTGCGCTTCTTGCCTTACCCTCTTTCCCCCAACAAATACCAGGATAATTATTCTCAGAGATCATTAGCTAATGCTCAGAGCTGCTGGCATGGTTCATGGTTTCCTTAGAGACCCAATTATAGGCTATAGGAAACAGTTTTAAAGAAAACTCCCCCTATTTTACAGGTTCATATTTATCTAACAAAACCCAATTGCTTTGCTTGCCTTTTGGGTCTGGCAGCTGAACCACAGAGTGAGATGAGCCAAATTCCCAAAAATTTATTTAAATGGACCAAATTAGAAGCCTGTGAACAGCA
This sequence comes from Emys orbicularis, assembly GCF_028017835.1. Taxonomy (NCBI): domain Eukaryota; kingdom Metazoa; phylum Chordata; order Testudines; family Emydidae; genus Emys; species Emys orbicularis. The sequence continues at coordinate 102,876,542 of NC_088686.1, read as the reverse complement.
GAGCTGCTTTTCCATGCTTCATGATGAGGTTTTCTTCCCTCCCCTTTTTGAAACAATTCATATTTTGTGCTTGCTCAAAACCTCTTTGTGAATATCTAATTAAAACAAATGAGTATTCTCTTTCAGAATTAACAGATGTAATATATTGCATCACTTGCACCATGTGATATAGCGTCAAAATATGATTATTTGTTGCTCTCGTAATCTGGCTGCTATAACATAGGCCAAATTGAAGTTAATAGCCCAAATGCTTCTTAAAGATCTGTACAGACACCCACATTTTAATACAATCCAAAAGAATGCTTAAATCAACATGGAATATTGCATGCTGGGACCTGTAGTCTCCACAAGCCACACCTTCATATTGAAAGTGAGTGCAGAGTAAAAGGAGATAGAGTGATTAACTCGTTTCATAAAGAACAATACACTTCTCTCATTAAAGACAGCTCAGAATACATGAATGCTAATGTGATGATCAGTTAGGCGAATTTTTGATGCCTTTGACCAATTATCTATAAGATTTCACAAGTAGGGATTATATGGTAGGGCTGCTATATAATATCTGCTCTTCCAGCTAAAGACAATTGTATATTTTCAACTGCAGTCATGTTGCCTCCATCTAAAGGTCTGCTTTAGTTGAGTTCAGTTTGCAGTTCTTCAATATTTGACCTTTAGTTTGTATTTTCTTGTCATTTTTGAGTCTGGATATTGGGTCCTCTCTTACAGAGGAAAAAGAGTGTCCATCAGTGGGTAGTTTTGACTTATTCATTTCAATTTTACTCCCGGGGGAATTCTGTGCCACTGCACAATGCAGAATTTTGAAGAAATTAATATTGTGCGTGCAGAATGTCCTTTCCCTCACAGAAACGGGCTGCAGTGCTGCTGGCCGCCACAAGGGGTCACTGGACCCAGCAGAGCCAAGCTCGCACATAGAAGACACTGCTTGGGGGAGGAGGAGGGAGCTAAAGGGTTCCTGACAGCTGCAGTTGCCAGCACACCCTGAGGGAAGGAGAGGGCGGGATGCAGGAAACTCCATGCAAGCCTGGGACCAAGCATCAGGTTGTTTCTCCCTCTGGATCCCTGGGCTCGGGGGGGAGGGGGGAGGGATGAGTGTCTGGGCTGGGGGCAGCCACATCTGGGCTCTGGAGGGGAGGAGGGGTGTGGGTATCTGGGCAAAGGGAGGCCCTGCGGCTGGGCTCTGGGGGGAGGTGGGAAGGGCATCTGGGCTAGAGGGAACCCGCAGCTGGGCTCGGGGGGAAGGGGTTCAGTGTATTGGCTGGGGGGCACCCTGCAGCGGGGCTCTGGGGGATGGGGGAGAGGTTGTGGGTGTCTGGCCCCTCGGCTGGGCTCAGAAGGGGGAAGAAAGGGACAGAGAAACAGGAAATGGGTTGTCATAGGGGTTTCTTTAACTCTCTACTCCTGGGGGGGAAATTGTGTGTGTCTGTATTGTTACAGACATACTTGCTGACAGGTATTTTGAAATAAATTACCAAAATAACTGAAACTGACGTGATTATGTAGTGTTATTGAGATAAATAAAATTTGCAGACTTTTGCAGAATTTTAAAATATTGTGCGCAGAATTTTTTATTTTTTGGCACAGAATGCCCACAGGAGTACAATTTGTAGGCTAGCTCTGTAATGATTTTGCCATGAATATTATTATACAAGTCATGGAAACCCAATAGTACCATGTGCAATTTATTTACATGGTTTCACAGAAAATAAAAGTCATTCCACAGGATCAATTCAAACAAAGATTTAATAATAATAAAAATTATTATTGAAATTTTCAACTTCTAGAAGGCTTTTCATCCATTCATTTCAAAGCACTTTACAGAGGTGGGTAAGTATCATTATTCTCATTTTACAAATGGAAATAAACAGCTTGCCTAAACTCACAAAACAGAAATGTAACCAGGGCTTAAACTCAATCAGTACATGCTGGCATGGTGTGTCAGCACCTTTTTCATGCTGCCTTCTTATGGTTCAGAATCTAAGCTTTCATTAAGAAAAAAGTCTCTAGCTGTTATGGTTGCTAATTTAGCCTTGAAAACATGACCTGAGTGTAACTGACACACAGACATCTACCTATGTTGCAGAACCTGATATCATAACTCATCTCAAAGGGTGCTAACTCAGATACCTAATGATAAAAAATTTTAAATTAAAATTGTTAATGATTTCATTTCTCAGCAAAGCATGTAAGACAGGAGAGGGAGGGTTATATGACGAAGAACTGCACAATATACTGATGCCACAAGGGAGCTTTTTCAAGGAAGGAAAGCTAAACACAAGGAACCGCCCAGCAGAGACCATGGATGCATTCGGATTCCAGTGAGGGGCAGCCAAGCACAAGGAGACCAGACAGCATGCCTGAGCAAATTTTAAACATCTGTACAATCTACTGTGGGTGGCTTCTCATGTACCTAGAGCTTACTTTGTAGTCAAAGCCTGCTTTTTTATTGTGGGAATACCACCTGTTCCCACCCAAAGCTGTCCTTTGAATGTAACACTTTCCCAAACACTAAACACATTCATCCTATGCAGCTACACAAGGGATGAATGTGGCCCATACTATTTAACATGTAAAAAGATTGGAAAACATACACTGAACTGCAGAAAAAGTAAATGAGAGTCAAACCACTAACTCCCACTGATTTCCAAGGCCTCCTATTACCAATAAAATGTTCAGTCACCAAACCCGTGAAGATCATTTACTTTTACGTCCTCTTGTCGGAGCTGTCCTCAGATGAGACTCACTGACTTAAGTTCCAATGTTTTTAAACCACCAGCTCTCACAAATCAAGTCTAAGGTACTCCCAGTTTCCCCAGAGAGTTCAAGTTACCTCAGATAATACTTAACACCTCTTCCTGAGCAAGAACATTGAGATGCAGCTTAACATGTACTTTCTTCACAACCTCAACAGCCATTAAGTAATTTACCCAGTGCACTTTAAATCCATCTTTGCAGCAATCCTAGAGGCATCACAAAGACAATTGAAATGGGAAGAGATGGCTTAATCCTGCTATCTCATAATTTGTACTATTGTACTGAAAGACGGGGATTAAAAATACATCTCTATAGCTAAGGGCTTTGTTTATCTTAGATTGCTTTCATTTGGAAATGTACTAGATTTTCCCCCTCACTTTGCATTTGATTGCATTTAGGGCTTGTTGATAAAGTGTTACCGAGTCTGAAAAGACTTGTGAAGAACTGAGTTAGCTGACTTGGTGCTGATGACAATTTTGTACTCAGGACATACTAGAACAAATCATGTTCAGCGTCATGTCACCTAACTGATTCAATGATTTATCTGGGTCTATGCTGATAATACAGTCATGGTCAGCATCACATAGCTAACTTAATTCTCTACAAATGTGTTCAAGCACAATAACAAACATTTTGTAGTATAGACAAGCCTTTACCAGCATTTTCAGCCACTGATTTAAGTGAGACACAGATGTGTTTTCTTTGCTGCTCATGTTGCTCAGATATTAATTAGAGGTTTGCACCTGGTGTCTTCCTTAAGTTTATTGGGTTATCACTGTTGATTGGTTCTTTTCTCTGCTATTTCTCCTATGTGGCTCTTATAGATCAGGAGCAATTATGGGTAACAAGCCAAGGTGGGAAGCAGCGCATTGCAGCTTTTGGCAAAACTTTGTTTCATGGGTGCTAGATTAGAATGTTCAGGTCCACTAGTGCTGCAGGTAAATAATTCCTGATCCACTCCACAGGCAACCATGAAAAAATGTATAATATTTTTAAAATATAATTAATCATCATCATAGCTAAATCCAATGTATCCAAGGATGACAAAGGCCTTTACAATGGCAAGAATCGTCATCATCTCCATTCCATATTTGGGGAAACTGATACACAGAGAGGTTGAGGCCAACATTTTCAAACTAGGCTACATCCAATTAGGCACTAGTAAATCAGAGGCTGAGTTGAAAAGAGAACCTAGTTCTCCTGGAATTGATCATAAAAAGCCACCAGAGGGCTTAATAGAACTGTGGTATCTCTTACTCTAGTTTTGTACCTTTTTTACTCAGTTCCCTGCACATGAATAGCCTCCTTCTTCCGCTGTGCTAAGTGAGTTCCCTTTCCTCCTCCAATATTTCTTCCACTTAGCCTTTCAACCATGATCTGCTTCCTAGTGCTGTTTCCAGCCACTCTCACATCTGAATCATCTGGGTTTGTGTTATCTATCCAATTCAGATTGTCAGCTCTTCACAGCAGAGACCATGTCTGCCTACAGGTTTCTAACATAACTGCTCTGCAACTGTTACAAATTAATATGATTTTTTTTCTTACAATCAGTGTTAATGTTTTCTCAGTAAAAAAAGTGACTGACTTCAACAAGCTAGGTTCTAGTTTGGCGTATTACCATATCTGTTTCTGATTCCATGTGTCTCGTTCTACAATTCAGAAACACTTGTGCATTTATTTTTAAAATAACTACTACAAACTCTAACCACAACTTCATGCTCAACAGAGCCAGATTCACAAAATCCTTGTCTTTGCAACTAAAGTGCACTAAGCTTACTTAGTTTAGCTAAAAATGGATGGAGTCAATATGCTAATTACAGTATATAGTGGAATCTGCTTATGATGAACCTGAGATGCAGTGATGTAAAATGGAAGTGCAGAAGTGCACCAAAATATATACACTGCAATTCCAGTTATAATGACCTTCAATAGAAGTGAAGGACCAGATTCAGATATCAAAATCTATTCTAAATTTTTCTATGGAAAAAAAAATTTACCTTAGAAAGTGCCATTGTATTCAAAGAATTGTGTAAAGAAGTTATAGCCTAGCAGCTACCTTAGAATACTTTTTTGTAAAACAAACATGCAGGATGTTAACACTTGTTTAAAACAATTATTTAAAAACAAACTGATTATGTGAGTTTAAACATTTTTCCAAATTATTTGTCTCTAATAGATTTTGTTTTTCCCAATAAACATTTATTTAGGGAGAAGGTACCCCACCCACCTCTTTCTCATTTCTAATTTTAAGTCTCCTAGTAATTCCTTTACAACATATTTTAAAGAATAATTGAGTAAAAAAGTGCTTCTCAATCTGCCTATTACAATATTGCATTATAAAGTGCCTAAGAAGTACAAAATAGTACATGAAATGTTACCTTCATACATAACTTCATGCTCAGTTGGAGTGTAATTGTATCCTTGAATCAAATCTGGAAGACAGTCCTTACAAAAGGAGTGAAGACAAGGCAGCAGTCTGGGGTCTCTTCTCTTTAGTTCCCATTTGCACACCAAACAATTCCTCAACAGATCTAGGCTCTCCATTTTCCTAGTCCAAAGTTTGACATCAAGGACACTAAAAGTCACAAAATGACTCATTACAACCACTTTCTACTTAATGAAGCGCTCGGTCACCCAAGTGAAAACTACAAGCCAACTGCAGGAGGCACATTCTCAAAAGCAACATTTATTTAGCCCCTTTGAAGAAAGGGGAAGTTCCTGGCAGGTGAAAATTGCATACCCACATTACTGAAAATAACGTTTTCTTTGCAGATTAGCGCATTGGAAAAAGTGGTTTTAGGCAAACAAACCAAAATTCCATTATCAGTACATAGTGCTTGCTACTTTTGATAAAATCTGAGGCATACTGTACTGTGGATCTATTTATAGTAATGCTAACTGTCTAAATTCTCACACACTGTACTCTTTCTGCTTGCAGTTCTCAAAGCGGATGGAAAATGTTCCAACTTTTTCTACATTTTCTTCCCAACATTTTACAATCAGCAACAGAAGTAAATGGGAATTAGGCATAAACAGTTAAAATCCCATTCCCATTTGAACAATGCATGATAGAAAGCTGCATACAGAAAGGCAACGATACTTGTAATTATGAACATTTTTGCTTCTAAAGATTTAATAATGTGCACCTTACACACTGCACAAGTGTCATCTTGGGGTTCCACGCTTACTGCCTCTCAAAGACTACGAATCAAATTTTCTCCCTTTACAAGTAAAACAATGTTTTCCCTAACTTTAGCCTGGGATTTCCAAGTAAACTGTGTACTTGCTGGCTTATGCCTCAGCCCAGATTCTGAAATTGGAACTGAAGTCTCAGTTCCAACATGGAAATAATCCAAACATGCAGCAGGAAACTTTGGAAGTTACAACTCATGAAGTTTCCTTCTTGTTATTCTACAGAGAGGGGGAAAAGGTGAATGTAGTTCTGCCCTCCCCTACTCCCTGAAATAAGATGAAGATTTCACCCCATTGGGCCACAGATCCTGCAAGATTCTCAAAGAGCAAGGGACACAACTACGCTGCTGTTCATTGCCTCCGCTTTGCTGCTTAGCCCTGGAAGCATGCCTTCTACGGGGACTGTCCCTGGAGCTCCCCTATAAAGGAGCTAGCTCCACAGCACGGAGGGCAAACAGCTCAAGCATGTTTGGGCTGTATTAATTGATGTTGATTTCTCCCATGTGTATGGGCAGGGGAGAATCTACAGGAACCCATCTGGCTCCCTTCACCTATACCCTTGGTAGAGCTATTGCAGAGGGGCTTCTGTGAGGTAGGAGAGACAGAGAAGCATGCTGCAGAAGCAAAATACCCCACGTCTGCAGGTGAAAGTGCCCCCTGTGCACAGGGGAGCACACGTCACTTAGGTAATCATCCTCTTCATGGTGTGTGAGCCAGGACAAATCCAGCTGTCTCCCACAATAATATCATAACAGGTCAGAATGCAGAGATGCCTTTGTTTTAGGTAAGTTGACTAAGAACTTCACCCCACCCACACAAAGCGCTAGATGACATATGTAACAGTTGTCAAGGTAAATCTCAAAAGCTTGCCTTTTCTACTTTCATCCAGTCTGTCCAATGGATAGAAATCCTGATGTTCTATTTTATTTGTGTCAAGCTCTTTCACAGGGATTTACCAAGTATTCACATGCAATAATTTGTAAGGATGGGATTAGGGAGTGGAAAAGCCTTTCTCATAGGTCTGGGGCTCCTCCAGTGACATTTTGTTGTTGTTATTTTGTTTGTTTTTAAAAACATGCCATTGGGAATAATCTGCTGCATTCCAAGGGCAAAAAAAATGGTGTCCATTCAGAAGTATTTTTATAAGTCAGAGGAAAAGGACAAAGGAGAAAACAGTGGATGGCTATTACTTGAGCCAAAGAAGTCCTCTCAGCCTACCCATGTCCCCTTCAACAGGATTACCAGAGCTGAATAGAAAATTGGGCCACTCGATATTAGCCATAGCTTTCATGTTTCACAGAAGGGCTCCTGTTCCACACCACAAAGTAGCTCACTCCCGCCTCCTACAAGTATAAAATCATAACCTATTAAGTCAAAATAAACTTCAAAAAGAGGGAAAAGCAATGAATGCAGAATAAAAAAAATTTGCTGAACTGAATGCAGATCATTTTTATTTAACAAACCCAGCTGGAGAGACCACAGTGTCGGTGCAGTGGCTTTATACAACAGAGTAAACAGGATGACATACTGTTCCCATAGACTGCAATTCCATTCTAGCTTCCATTAGCAAGACTGGAATTGTGCAATTGTGAAATGATCACTTTTGATGTTTCCTGCAAGCTTTTGTTCTTTAGAGGCCATCTGGGGAAAGTACTCGAGAAAGCTTTATTGCAGGCACAAGACACCTACCCATTGAACACATATAACATTTTCATATCACTTAAATGAGACAGAAAGACATTATGTGTTTCTCATTTAAAATTATACTGTGTTTCTAGTCTGCCCGTTACAAGATTAACGCCCACTTACTGAAAGATATTTATTACATCTGAGGGGTTCAGAAAACAACAGTTTTCCCCCCTTTACAATAAGTTACATAATATTACCAGCATGTGCGTAAACTTGGGCAACTAGCACAACTCTTACATGATATAACTAGAGAAGCTTCTCAGGTCCTGAGTAATGCTGAGCAATCTCTCTAGACTTTACTGAGGGGCTGAGCCAGACAAACAAGCATATGAATAAAGCAACATTTAGACAAACTATAAACAATGTGCACACATTTAAAGCAAAACAAATGGATTATCTAAAAGCAAAGGCTGGGAAGCATGCTCTTTTTATATCATGGAACAACAAAATCTGAATGACTCAAAAATTACGATCTCTCCATTTAAAAAAAAAGAGTAACAGTAACACATTTTAATTTTACTATTTACAATTTTAAAACATATTGGACTAAATTTTAAAACCTGCCTCTTATTTTGCAACCACAACCAGTTGCAGGCGCAAATGAAAATATGTGGCCCTCTAGCTACTTGATTGCACTAGCATATCAGACAGACAACAATAATCTATCATTTGCATCCATAGTTGACTGCAGATTCAACATTAGAGGCCGTTTTAAGGCCCATTTAAAAATAAGCTCCATTAAACGTATCAATAGTATAATTAGATAACATGATAATAATAATGATTATTTAAATATGAACTCACTTTATTTGATGCATCTTCATGATCCATCTTCCAGAGGTAAATGTTCCAAGTGGTCTTCTTCAGTCTCCAGCAGTACATACCTATACTTTAGAAAGGGAGAAAAAAGTGATCTGGGAAACTACAGGCCCGTTAATTTGTCCTCAATAGAATGCAAGGTCTTAGAACAAATTTTGAAAGAGAAAGTAGTGAAGGACATTAAAGATAAAATACAACATGGTATTACAAAAGGTAGATCATGCCAGACCAACATGATCTTCCTTGAGAAAATAACCAATTTTCTAGACAAAGGAACTGCAGTAGATGTAATATACCTGGATTTCAGTAAGACATTTGGTACCTTTACACATGGAAAATTATTAGTTAAATTGGAGAAGGTGGGGATTAATACGAGAATCAAGAGGTGGGTAAAGAACTGGTGATAGGGGAAACTACAACAGATCATACTGAAAGGTGACTGTCAGGCTGGAGGAAGATTACTAGCGGAACTCCTCAAGGATCCATATTGGGACCAATCTTATTTCACATTTTCATTAATGACATTGGCTCAAAAAGTGGGTGTGCACTAATAACATTTGTGGATGACACAAAGTTGGGAGGTATTGCCAATACAGATAAGGACCAGAATATCATACAAGAATATTTAAATGACCTTGAAAACTGGAGTAATAGAAATCTCCAATGGCCAGAAATCTCCAATGGGGCACTATAGGGAGAGAGCTCTCGGTTAATATATTCTTCCCAAGTGTCTGGCTGGTGGGGCTTGCCCACATGCTCAGGGTCTAACTAATCATCATATTTGGGGACTGGAAAGAATCTTCCCCCAGATCAGAATGACAGAGACCCTGGGGAATTTTGAATTCCTCTGCAGCATGAGGCACAGGTCACTTGCTGGTTTGAACTAGCATAAATGGTGGATTCACTGCAACTTGCAGTCTCTAAATCAAGACCTGAGGGCTTCAGTAACTCAGCAAGAGGCTACAGACCTACTACAAGAATAGGTGGGTGAGGCTCTGTGGCCTGCAACATGCAGGAGGCCAGACCAGATGATCATGATCACGCAGGGGACTGGACTAGAACACCTCTCAAGCTCCCTTCCAATCCTACGCTTTTATGATGGTTCCTTCTGGCCTTAGTCTATGAGTCTATGCTCCTCACAAATACTTTAACATATTGCTTCATTACGAATTAGAACACACAAATATATTAATTTTATAATAGGAGGCTGAGTTTTTAAGGAAGTGTAATGTTTAGACAGATGGCTAAAAAATTTTCCAGAACCAAGGCCATAGAGCAACAATGCAAACCCACCTTATGAAGTACTGAGAGCCATCAGTACACCCTGGCTTCAGTTGAAGGACACAATACATCACAGAATTAGGATTTCCAGGAAGGTGTAAATATGTTTCATAGAAGAAGAAAGCATAAGGCAAATGGTGCCATAATTCGAGCGTCTTTATAGCTTAGGGCTGTGACTTTCATAAGTCATCTGATTTTCTCTCTCTCTTGTGTGTCCTCATCTTTATTTCTTGCTGATGCCATCAAATGGTGGTTTTGCTATCTTCCTGGTGTTAAAAGGGGGTGTTTGTTGTGAGGATTCCACACGGCTTGTACAACATTATAATATTTTATCTTAACATATTTGTTTATTTTATAATTGGTACACTGACAGTTATTTGGGTTGGCAAGGGCTTGGTTTCATTTGTTGAATACCACCAAACAAAAATACCTTTTCATATTTATAAAACATGGATACAAAGTAAAGAACAAGAGGGAAAACAAGCAAAACATTTAAAATCAAAAAGTTAAGTAAGTCTTCATTTTAATTAGCTCCTTCATTCTTGCTCTCTATTTGTGCAGAACCTATTAATGGGAAAATCCTTAGTCCGAAGTCTCTTAAATGTCATCAGATGTCCTTCCTGGGAATCGTATCAAATTGTAAAGATGACCACTGAGTATCTAGTAAATTCTATCTAGCTTGGTGATATCCTTTCTTCAGCAAAGGCTAGTACCGGATACTTCCAAAGAAAAAAAAAGAAACATAATGCACCTGATGTGGCACACTAGAACTATCCTGCGTTATTGAGAAAAAAAGAAATTATGCTAAATTCTAAAACACTGTCAGTAGGAAGGGTCAGACTCAGAGGTCTTAAGAAAACTGCAGTTGTAAATCACAACCTAATGGAAGCTGTGTGAGGTTCACAGATTATGAGCTTGTTCCCTCCACTCCAATTTCACTCACTCTCTTATTTAGGTCATATGTGTGCAGCAACTCTACTTCTATGTAATTTGTAAACGGAAAGGTAAAAAACTAGCTTTATTACAAACTATGATCAACTGCTGGAAATAGGTTACTAGACACCTTAGCAAATGTATAGTACAAGACTGTAAAGGACAAAACCACTCAGGTTCACAATTGCTCCTAAACATTTATATACAGGACCTCAAAATTAAAAAAAAAATATTGTCATATTTTAGTAACAGTTTCTCCTATGTCATTCTCCCCACTTTTATTTGTACTAAGCAGCAAGTATTAAAGGACACTATCATATATTTAATGGAAAACTTTGGAGTGAACTGTAAAAAAATCCACTTATAAACAAAAATATTAGTTGTAATTAACAGGCAATGTTTTCACTAAAGTATAAGTAGTTAAAACACTTGTTTTAAACCAAAATTATTTGGCAAAAACAATAATCTTTTACCAGTAAACCCAAGCCATTTTAAACTATGTTTATAGCAGAGTCTGAAGGTTTTGGAACAGCCAAAGAACTGTAAATATTTCTACTGTTACACTCTATTTGCATGAGCTTATAACTCAACCATGAAAATTTATTCTGGGCTAACACCTGGCCACATAGGATACGTCTACACTGCAGCTGGAAGGAAGCTTCACAGCCTAGGTAGACAGAATTGCCCTAACAGGGCTTGAGCTAAAATATAGCAGTGTGGATGTTGTGGCTCCAATGAAAACTCAGGATAGCAACCTGAGCTTAGACCCACAGGGTTTGGCAGGCTTGAGAGCCTGAACTGCCACTTGAAATGCAACATCCACACTGCTAATTTTTAGTGCACTAGCTTGAACCCTACTTTCACAAGTCTCTCTAGGGGGCTAGAAGGCTCAGTCCCTGCTACCATGTAGACAATACCCAAAGGGTCTCATTTTGGGAGTGAATTTATTTTATAAAGAAAGAACTGACTACTTTGCACATGTATAACAATCTCCATTTGAATACTTTAAAAACCTTTTAAAACATTGAGGAAGTAAGATTCACACCACCCAGGCAAGGTAAAGAGCATCTCCATTGTATCTGTGGGAAAGCTGAGGAACATAGGAGTTAAATGGCTTGCGGAAGGTAACACAGCAAATCTGTCACAGGGCCAGGAACAGACTCTAGAACGCCTGAATCCATATCCTGTGCTCTAAGCACAAACCCACAGCATCCGCCACGCAAGCTCTTGCGGTGCAACAGGAACACTATTTCCAACCACACGCCCACAAAATCATTTGCCTTAAAAACTTGGGTTTTTTATAAAATAAGAAAGGCGGGGTGCTCTTTGTTGCCTTCCAGCGTTTAGGATTCATGTTTTCAAGCTTTTCGCACAAGGAGGGCCACCACGCTACTTGACACACAAAGTACAAGCCGAGTGTTCCCTAGCCCCGTGACTCTAGGAGCTGGGGCTTCAGGGAGACCATCAAGCATCAGCAGCCTGGTGGTAACGTCATGGGACCAGAGTGAGCAGCTCAGGAACCCCCGGGAGGGGGCGGCAAGGGGACTCTGCCCCGAGCCGGAACGGGGAGCAGCCCGGGCTCAGAGCCCCCTACCCAGAGCACGGGCGGAGGAAGACCCCTGGGGGAAGCGAGGGCCCGCATGGCCCGATCATGCCCAGACACGGGATAGGACCCAGCGACGCTAAACGCTCACTCGCTAACCCAGCCCCACTCGGCTCCTCCCAAACCCCGAAACCGGAAATAGGCTGCTTGAGATCTCGCGAGAGGCTCCGCTCCCATGTCTTCATTTCTGCTTCCTCCGCCCCCCTCTTCTCGCGAGACATCAGCCCCTCTTCTTTCTTTTACCCGACGCCGCCAGCATGGTGAGCTGCTGGCTGCGGCCGCGTGGCCGGGCAGGGCTGAGGGGAGCAGCCGGGAGGGGGGAGCCTGGCGTGCGCGGCTCCCCGCGCTCTGGAGAGGGGGCTCCGCGTGCTCGTGGCTGGGCCCTCCGGTTCCCTGCGCTGCCCCGCTACCACTTTCCCGGGGGAGCGGGTCCCGCCGGGCCGGAGGGAGGGGGAACGCGCAGGGGGCAGCCCGGAGCCTTCCCCGGCTCCCCCGCGTCGCCCTGAGGCCGGGGGAGCTTCATCCCTCGTCCCAGCCCCGAGGGGGCCCGGGCGGGAGGCGGGACGCGGGCCCCGCTTTCCGGCCCGGCCGCTCGGTAACGCGCTCTGCTCTCTGCAGCCCTCCAGACTGAGGAAGACCAGGAAGCTGAGGGGACACGTCAGCCACGGCCACGGTCGCATCGGTGAGTGCGGAGCGCAGCCCCACGTCGGGTCTGCGTCCCCTGCTCCCCCTCTGGACCCGGGTCCGTCCTGGGGGACGTGTTCCTCTCCCCCGTGCAGTAACAGGCTGCAGCCCCGCTCGCAAGATGCCTGCTGGGCAGTAGCCAGCCTCTCGGGGACTTCAGCGACGTACCGCATTTCTGGCATCACGATTTCTTCTTGTCTCTCCTTCCAGGCAAGCACAGGAAGCATCCCGGTGGCCGTGGCAATGCTGGGGGTATGCACCACCACAGGATTAACTTTGACAAATAGTAAGGCACCTACAAACCATGCCTCGTCCTTCCTCTGTTTCCTAGCCGTGTTGAGATGTCACGTGGCGAACTAGCTTCCATAGTGGGCATTTTGAACCAGTCATGTAAACGGACAGGCTTTGTAACAAGGCAGCACTTCGTAGTCCTCTTTTGTATGTGCACTTCTTCTTTCCACAGATTAGTATGATTAACAATGTTGGTGAGTTCAGAGTGGGGTAATTATTTCAGAACTGTTCACGTGTTGGGTTTTTTAGAACTTGGTTGACTAAAGGTTGGGATACCAGTAGTCTGTTCAGATCTGAGCCACTGCAATGTTAATATATGGTAACCATACAGATCGAAAATGTAACATTATCCGGATCTTATTGGGGCAAGAGATATGTATCTCAAGATGTCCGAGACTAGAGTCACATCTAGACACTGCTTCTTGTCATGGTGTGCTAGAGTACTCGGAGAATAACTACTAACCTTTATTCACTGACTGTCCCTATTAGTAGTTCAGTCAGTCACCAGGTTAGTAACAAGGCCTAGACCTCCATTCCAAAGTTTTGGGTGGACAGAGATTGCAGGCTGAACCAAAACTAATCAGAAAGGATGCACAAGTTGTGAATTCTGCTTACAAAAATACTAAATTGTATTTGTAGATTCAGAAAATATGATCATTACTGAAATATAAGAACAGTTGATTACATCAGCAAATAACACTTCAAATACAGTATTTCTCTACTTATTTTCCTTTTCTGTCACAGGTTTTGCTTATTTGATAAATTAAATAATTTATAATTTAATCAAGGGACAATTTAGTTGATATTAATGTGTGTATTGAAGATACTTGTTATGAAATGTACACAAACATTTCATTCACATGTAGTCTCTTATGCATGAGTCCAGATTTTAAAAATCCAAATAATAAAACTTCAGCTGCTTGAAAAAAGACACTTTGTTTACGAATTTAACATTCTTGAAACCCCAATAGTTATAATTTAAACCAAATAGAATGTCTTGTATTGATTTTTCTTTCTAGTCATCCTGGTTATTTTGGGAAAGTTGGTATGAGACACTACCACTTGAAGAAGAACCAGAATTTCTGCCCTACTGTTAATCTGGATAAACTGTGGACACTTGTTAGTGAACAGACAAGACTCAACTATGCAAAAAATCAGGCTGGATTAGCACCTGTTATTGATGTTGTACGCTCGGTAAGTGTGCTTTACTTGGCATACGTTCACATTGGAATTGGTTGCATTTATTTTTTTGCCTAGGGTCTTGTTCACTGATCTACTGTATGAAACTAATTCTGCTTAAATATGTGCCACTGTATTTTTCATCTTTATTTGGCTTGTCTTTAACATTTTTTAAAACAAATTTAAAATAATTTCCCCCTAGTATTTAATGTTCACAGTTAAGAAAAATACTTTAAACTAGCTTCTGTGATGTATGTAATCAGTACTCTCCACATTAAACTCAGTCTTACTGGAGTCTGTCTCTCCCCTTGTGCATCTATAACTAAGGCTAGGTTTTAGTCATGGGTATTTTAGTAAAAGTCATGGACAGGTCACGGGCAGTAAATAAAAAATCACAGCCCATGACCTGTCCATGACTTTTACTACATACCCCTCACTAAAACTGCAGGGGGAGGCAGTGCATGCCCTGGGACCCCTGCTGGGGGTGGGGCTAGCAGGCTCCCTACCTGGCTCCAACAAGCATTTCCCCAGGGCTCCTAGGGGGAGCGGCAGCCAGGGGGGATCCGTGCACAGCTCGTGCCACAAGTGCTGACTCTGCAGTCAGTTGGAGCTGCAGGGACATGCCAGTGGGAGCCAGGGATCCCCTGCCTAGGTAAACGCTGACCTGCACCTGAGCCCCCTCCTACACCCAAACTACTGCTACTGGCCCAGGGCCCAAGCTGGACAGCCCCAAGCCAGCACCAGCCGCTACGGCGGTCATGGAAAGTCACGGAATCTGTGACAGACATGAAGCCTTACATGCAACTGCTCAGATCAGTTATAGGTATCAGCTTTAGGAGACCACTGGAGGATGCCAGTGTAACAGTGTCAGCAACATAAGTTTTGTCGGCATAAGTGGTAGTGTAGACATGGCCTTAGAGCTTTTAGTGCATGTAATTTTCCAGCGTAATGTGGGTTAGCCTCTCCACATCGAGGCTAGAGTCACATCCTGGCACTTCTCATTGTCTTGGTGTGCTATAGTTCTCGGAGAAAGACTACTGATCTATATTCACTGCCTATGGTGTGTTATGCCTCAGTCAGTCACCTGATCAGTAACATTGTTTTAATTAAAACTGATACTTTCAGCCAGCCTGGTTAGAGTAGGTCAAAACAAAGCCATATGGGGGACTCTTATGACCAACTTAAGGACTATTGTTAGATCTAGAAGAGGTGTCATCTTTAATAGAACCAACTAGCTGTTGGAAGATATTAACTAGTCAAGCAATTGCTTTCTGTTGTTTCCTAGACTCGTTTTCTAACATCAAAAGGAGGGAGCTAGCCCTACTGATGTCAGTTGGGGGGGAAGCTGAATAATTATAAGCTCTCCAATAGCCAAGAGATAAGATGGGCTTTATTGTGTATCATGAAATGCTAAACTCTTGTTAGGATTGTTGAAAACTATGCCAAAATTCTATCTTTAGCTGGTTGTTGGTTAACAAAATCCATTAAAATGAAGAATCTGATATTTAAATAACTTTCTTCATGGACTGTAGAGTTCCATTATCTACAGATGTTTGTAAAATTCAAAGAGAACAATTAAAATTCTTGGCAAAACTATACAGCTTTAAGCTGATGTAATTTTTATGTTTTGAGAGTATTTGATGATAAATTCACACCATGCAAAACTACTAAATTGCAAACATCAATCAGGACCAAATTTTAATGAAGAAAATGCAAATTTGATACTTTTAGTTTGTATTTCTCTCCAATTACTATTAAAGATTGTGGATGCAGAGGATTATAGTTCTTCCTGAATTATTTATGCCAATTTCTCTTGTATCTTTCTAGGGTTATTACAAAGTCCTGGGCAAAGGGAAGCTGCCCAAACAGCCTGTAATTGTGAAAGCAAAATTCTTCAGCAGGAAAGCAGAGGAGAAGATCAAAGAAGTTGGTGGAGCCTGTGTGCTTGTGGCATAAAGGATTTTTTTAATCAAGTTTGAATAAAGACTGTATCAGATGTCTGAATTTTTTTTTAAAGTTACTTTCAAAACCAAATCATGATTTTTGGGGGGAAGGTTAGATTTTGACTCATGTGAATATTACTGAGACCACAGTCCTATTGAGTACTCCACCACAACAAGCAACTACTAATTTATGTATTGGCTGTTTCTTATGAGTGTCAGTCAGTATCTTAGGAGCAATTGCTTCCTATTTAACTGCTAAAATAAACTTCAAGTCAAAGTGTAATGTTGAAAATTGCCACAGTTAAGATTATGCCATAATGGATTTACTTTTAAGCCTCTTTTGAATACTGAGACCCTCTTGTATTTTGTTGAAATATTAAATTACTTACCTTAGCAGTCCTGTAGGTTTGACTTCAATCTATCACACCCTTCAGTTCTTCTTAGAGACTACTGCTGGTAAACAAAAGGGGAGGCAGGCTCACATCCAAGCAGCAATTTAATTACTTACTGCATAGAACTACTCTTTAGCATCTTTTGATACCATATTGTGAACACACAGCATGTGAACACACAGCATATTCTATATCTACAGAAAACTTTTTTGCTTGGGTGCAGAGTACTGCTTACCCATTTGAGTCACTTTTACAAATAAAACCACTTGATTTAAAGTGTTGGAATCTAAGAAATTTAAGATCTGAAGTCCTAGGAATGCAGTGAGCTAAATGCAATGATAAAGCCATACATCTCTACCCTGATATAACACGAATTCGGATATAATGTAGTAAAGCAGTGCTCAGGAGGGCGGGGCTGTGCGCTCCGGCCGATATGATGTGGTTTTACCTATAACGCAGTAAGATTTTTTTGGCTCCCGAGGACAGCGGTATATCAGTGTAAAGGTGTATATTTACATGCTAACTTTCAGAATGTTGAAGGTGTTTGTGAATTCATTTAGCCTTAACACCACTATGATGTACATATTACTGCATTCATTCTACAAACAAGGATATGGTTATTAATTGAATTACCCATAACTACCTATAAAAAGCAAGTTTATATACCCTTTCATAAGTTAGGAAGATATATTGTGAGGTATAGTAATAAGGGTTTAGCTGTGCCAGTGAAATGTAAGGGGAGATTTATGGTTAATTCCCATCTGTAGTGCTGATAAATAGGGCATGCCTTTTCTAGAATGAGGTGCTGGTAATCAGTATCCCACTGCAATCACCATCAGTGACGGGCACATTGCAACCAAGACATCATATGTAAAATTCAAGCTCTCAGTTCAAGGCTGGTGTTCAAGGCTGCACACACAGCAGCACCAGAACTGTCCAATAGGACAATGCCTGTGGCAAGATGAGCTCTGCGGTAATGGTTTTCATTTCCTAGAGTATGGATTTAAAAATTTTTCCTCCAGCCCCATTTAATGCAATGTGAGCAAAGATGAAGGCTGTACTACAGGAATATTGTTCACTCTTACACATCACCTGTGATAAGACTTATCCTGAAAAATAACTGGAATATTAAGTACACCTCTACCCCAATATAACACAAATTCAGATATAACACAGTAAAGTGGGGGGGGGGGCTGTGCACTCTGGTTGATCAAAGTGAGTTTGATATAACGAGGTTTCTCCTATAACACGGTAAGATTTTTTGGCTCCGAAGGACAGCGTTCTATCAGAGTAGAGGTGTATTAGTGCTTGAGGCCCTGTCAACATAACTCAGGGTGAGCAAACTTTTTGGCCTGAGGGCCACATCTGGGTGGGGAAATTGCAGGGCCATGAATGTAGGGCAGGGGCTTGGGGTGCAGGAGGGGACTCAGGGAAGGGGGTTAGGGGTGCAGGATGCAGCCTCTGGCCCGGCCCTGTTTACCTGAAGCAGCTCCGGGGTGACAGCAGTACGCAGCGGTACACAGCAGGGCTAAGACAGGCTCCCTGCCTGGGCCCCATGGCACTCCTGGAAGCGGCCAGCACCTCTCTGCATCCGGGGGGGGGGGGGGGGGGGGGGCGCAGAGAGCTTTGTACACTGCCCTTGCCTGCAGGTACCTCCCCCAAAGCTCCCATTGGCCACAGTTCCCCATTCCCAGCCAATGGGAGCTGCAGCACACAGAGCCCTCTGCCCCCATATTTCCCCAGGGGCCGCAGGGACACGGGGCTGGCCGCTTCCAGGAGCAGCACGGGGCAATCCCACGGGCCAGATCCAAAGCCCTGACAGGCTGGATCCGGCCCATGGGCAATAGTTTTGTAAACCACTTACAAGCAATGCCAACTTAGCTGATTACAAGTTCAGTTTGTGTCAACATGGCAGCTTTTCTATCACAACTATGTTTGTGCATATTACCCACAGTACAACCGCAGGAGAGAACAGAATTCTGCAGGCTCAAAGCAGCATTAACAGAAAATGGGGCAATTCTGGGAAATACTGTATCACCACAAAGAGCTAGAAGGACAGGCCACCAATCAAACCAGTTACACAAATGTGGTTCAAGGGTCCTATCCAAACTGCAGGAGACTAATGTCCAGTTACAGGAAAGCAAAAATACTAGCAGAAGCAAAACTATTAACGTATCTGTGCTATGCAGGCAGACATCAATCTTGTTGAGAACCACCCATGCCAATAATGTCACAAATTTGGTTAAAAGTTATGGTATGGACAGGGCCTAAGTTTGATTAAGTATTAGAAACATTTGGGTAAGCAAACATCTCCCCATAAAAACATTTTGGTAAATCAAAGTGAAAGCCACTCATTTTATAGTGTCTTTATTCAAACTTGAATAAATACAAAACTCTTATGCCACAAGCACACATGCTCCACCAACTTCTTTGATCTTCTCCTCTGCTTTCCTGCTGAAGAATTTTGCTTTCACAATTACAGGCTGTTTGGGCAGCTTCCCCTTGCCCAGGACTTTGTAATAACCCTAGAAAGATATAAGATAAGTTAGCATAAACAGATTTTCATTAAAAACTCCAGAGGTACAGCACTCTGGTTCTTCTCCCACCTACACCAGTGACAGGCGTAATTTGGCTAAATCAATGGACTTTGATGCAAGTGAGAAGATGCATCTGTCAAGGAAAGATTAACTCCATTAACAGCAGTAAGAATAAGTACAACCACCATATTTGCATTCAGATCCATTCAAATTAATACTTGACCATGACTGATAGAGAGACAAGCTGGATGAGGTAATATTTTTTTATTGAACTAATTTCTGTTGGTGAAAGAAAACCTTTCAAGCTTGTCACCGTGTCTCTCTAATAGTCGGAGACCAACATGGACACAACACTGCAAACACGACTGATATCAGCAGTTTTGCATGTTGTGACAAACATGTGCTCAAGTTCTGGAAAGATTCCATAAGTAGTAAACTCAAGTGTGGCAACAAACAAACAAACAACTTGGTTTTTCTTTTAATTTCACCAAACACATCTTGCATAATTAACTCCACAGTCTATGAAAAACAGAGTGCTATATGCATTTCCACATTTTTGCTCAGAACAAAAATAGTGCAGCACACTGTTTCACTCTTGACTTTTATTGCTCAATTTATGCTAAGTTTTCCAGAAAGTCTCATTCTTCAAACTTCTGTAGTCATTTAACAATCCAATTTTTTTGCATATTATCCAGAAAATGTACTTTTTTCCAGACTTTCCAGGAGGTAAAGCTATGACTAGCCTTCCATTGAAACTGAAGGATACTGGATTGATTGTGCATGATGATATAAAATCACAGATTGCTGAAGGTGCTGGAAAAAGTTGAACAGAGCCTGAGATTCTGTGCTGCAACTTTAAGAGGCTCAGCTTAGTTAAAGCCATCTTTGTTCACACCCACACTCACAACCAACTTGTGAAGGGATCCCTGGAAGGCAGTCTTACAACTAGCTGTCTTCTACAGTTCGTGGTCTAGGAAAAGTCCACCCCCAACCAGATCTGGGGCTTTTAGGCCTTATCTACTTTACAAAGTTTTGTTGGCAAAAGCTGCCTTTTACCAACAAAATAGGGAAGGTGTACACACTACAAAGCTACTTTTGGTGGCAAAACTCTGTTTTGAAGACCAAATAAAACCACCAGTATCCCACAATGCCTGCTGTGACCGCTCTGCTTGTTGTTTTTATCTCTGCTGCTCTGCAGGCATGCGCCCCTCCCTTTTCACAGCTCCAGGTGCTGGAACAAAGAGTGATATCATTTGTGTGGAATGCTCCTGTTCTGCCCTGCACTAGGAACAGAGAGGTAGACAGACTGCTGCTGGGAGGGAGGGAGCCTTTGACATTCCTCAGCATGGAGCTCAGAATGCCACTCCCTCCCACACACCACTCTCCTCTTCCTCCCCTCCTCTCCCCCCATTTCCATTGAAAAAGCAGCTGACAATCTACTAGGATGCCCTGGAAAGATGGGATTGACAAACCTGTACCTGCCCCATGAGGCATTGCAAACCCTTCCCAAAGCACCCTGCGGCCAGTTGCACAGTGGGATAATGGATCTTAACAGATATTAATTTGATAACTATAGTGGGATAACTACAACAGATCCATAACTACAACAGTGCACTGCTCTTTGTGTCAGTGCAAAAGCTGTTCGTGTGGATGTATTGTGCCAACACGAGGAGCTCGTGTGGACAAGCAACACTGGTTTCAATTAAACCCGCATATCTTTGGCCGACAAAAGTATAGTGTAGACAAGGCCATAGAGCCCCATTATATTTCTCCAACTTTTTACCTAAAGGGGCAGGATCAAGGGTGAGAATCTCAACCCAAGTCTAACCTCCATCAGGCCGGGACTGTCTTTTCTTGGATGTCTGTATAGAGCCTAGCACACAATGGGGCCCCAATCCCTTGATGAGATTCTAGGTATTACTGCAATATAAATTAGTAATAGATGAAGAGCAAATTGTTAATCTAGAATTATTGTCATCTCCATGAACAGACCAAGTTTCCTCAGCCCAGAAAATACCAGTCCCAAAGGATGCTGCTAAACCTAAGTCTTCCCCCACATGACACTTTTGCTTCCCCCTGTCCTGACAGGCTGACTAATGAATGTCTCTGATTCGGTGGCTGACTGAGATATTAAACACCACAGCCAGTGAATAAGGATCAGAAATTTATCTTCGAGGACTATAGCACACCAAGACAATGAAATGTGTTAGGATGTGACTCTAGTCTCGGTGCTAAAGAGGCCAACTTTAGTGGGCCAAAACAAGCAATAAAAGTGGTTTTTCTTTATAGACCCTTCCAATTTTCTTTTAAAAGCTGATCTGTAAGCTTCTCATCACTACATGCATCAGTTTTAAAAATGAACAATGGGAGAATCTAAACTTTCAGGCAGAGAAAAAACCATTTTAATACTAATTCATGAAAAACAAAAAGGGCTTGTGTAAGGAAAAAGCAAAAAACACATAATAGTGGAACTACGTCTCAAAGTCAGACGCTCACAAGGTCTTTCACCTGACATTTCAAATGATCTAAGAACTGTAATTTATCCATACTTTAGTTTAATTTCCTAGATGAGCAAACATTCTAGTCACTTAAAATGTGTATTTTATATGAAACTATAGATTCTGAAGATAGGATTAAATAGCACTCTTACCGAGCGTACAACATCAATGACAGGTGCTAATCCAGCCTGATTTTTTGCATAGTTGAGTCTTGTCTGCTCACTAACAAGTGTCCACAATTTATCCAAGTTGACAGTAGGACAGAAGTTCTGGTTCTTCTTCAAATGGTAGTGTCTCATACCAACTTTCCCAAAATAACCAGGATGACTGGGGAGGAAAAATATTTGATACAGTATAAGACCACATTCCTTTTAGTTTCTTTTGAATTGGCTGTGCTAAAAATCAATATAACCTCAGTTAAAAGTATGTTTATCTAACCTTTATCATATACATATTAAACAAACTATAGGGTCCAGAAAAATTATACACAGACAAATACACAAGAGTTTTAAAGTTCAGATGTAAATAAGTTGCTATTTGTATATTCTTGAGGGATATTCACATTTTCCATATCTATAAATGGAATTTTATTAATGAAATATTTATGTTTGATAGCAAAAGTCACAACTCATCTTTCTTGTGAATAGTTTGGGCCCCATTCTATATTTCATAGGCACGCAGAACTCTGACTTTAGAAGAGATTTTGTTGTATGAGAAATGAAGATTCAGATCTTCTGTTACTAACCCAGTGACTGACTGACAGCTGAAAGTAGTGACAGTCAGTGAACAGCGATTAGTTGTTACTTTCCGAGTACTCAAGCACAACTATGACAATGGGCAATGTCTAGACGTGACACTAGTCTCGGCAATGTCTAAATACAAGATTCTTACCCTCCCAAAACCAGGAAATGCAGAAGCTTGATTCATCTACTGTCATTGCATATATGTATAGTGTGGAATCAAAGCTGAGCAGACTATTAGTGTCTTACAAACTTAAATTAATTGTGGAAAAAAATTCTAAAAGATACGAACACATACACTAGAAGCTCTGAAACAAGCCATTTTACCATATCTAACTCACTAAAAGACAGGTTTCAGAGTGGTAGCCGTGTTAGTCTGTATCAGCAAAAACGAGGAGTACTTGTGGCACCTTAGAGACTAACAAATTAATCTTATGCCCAAATAAATTTGTTAGTCTCTAAGGTGCCACAAGGACTCCTCGTTGTTTTCACTAAAAACTGAGATCCTGTTATTAACACTTTCCTTTTAAAAGAACAGATGGACGAAAGGTTTTTCATAGATTTAATAAAGGATATTACAGGACTATGAAAGAAAACAGCTAAATTTTCTTGCAAGGTTATTTGTATTGTAGCAAAATCCGACGTTTGTATACTTTTACTAAATGACGTATGTGCTACATATGGTAGAATGAACTGCCTTGTAACTTTTTAAAAATACATACACAAAAGTAGCGGGTAGAAGGAAAAAGATGGTATAGCTTACTATTTGTCAAAGTTAATTCTGTGGTGGTGCATACCCCCAGCATTTCCACGGCCACCAGGATGCTTTCTGTGTTTGCCTAAAAGAAATTTTAAAAGGTATTGTGATGCAAGAAAAACAACATGTACTACTGAATACACTACCGAACTTTATGACATCATTTGAGTTGATTTAAAGCAAGTCAATGAGCATGAACTATATAGAGGAATATATGATTTGAACTAGATATGTATAGCCATTAACCAGACCATTATTGAACCTCTCTTGTATTGCCTCGTTGGTGTTCTAAATAGTGATACTTACCAGGCACACTGTAAATCAAATTACATACCATACATTAAGTTCCAGCACAAGTATAGTAGAAACCATTCTCTGCACTTACCAATACGGCCATGGCCGTGGCTAACGTGTCCTCTCAGCTTCCTGGTCTTCCTTAGTCTGGAAGGCTAGGAAAAAACAAAAAAACACAGTACATGTATGAATAAAAACGTAGAGCAAGTGACAAGAGTGGGAAACAAATAAGGGCTGAACAATCCAAGCTTCGTGTGTATGGCTGCATGGGTGGCCCTTTTCTGGTGAAAAGATCATGTTTGTGATGTGCCCAGCAGTTAACACAATGGGACCCTATCCCTGACTGAGGTCTCTGCGTGCTGCCACAACAGAACAAACAACAGGCGCCTGCACACAGCGGCTGGGTTCTCCGCTCCGCACGTGGGGGCGGGGTGTCCCGGGGTACAGAGTAGGAAAAGGCTCAGTGCCGCTGGGGCGGGGCAGAGCCAGAGGGTCCCCACACACCCGACCAATTCCCGCCGCCCCCGTTCTCGCGCCCTGAGCAGGCGCGTGGCGGGGCCGAGCGCACGGGGTGGCTACGTGCCCGGTACGTAGGGAGGTATCAGGAGCGGACCCGCAGGCCCAGGCCCAGGCCCAATCCCGCGCATCCCAGTTTCAGGAAGGCGCCTCCTCGAGTTTCCCCGTCGGGCTCGGCTTTAAGCCACCAGCAGCCCAGAGCTCGCTGGTGGCGGCCCGCTTCCCCCCACGGCTGGGGCGTGCGCCGCCCGGCAGGGACCCGGGCCAGGGCTGAAGCGGGCGCGAGAACCCCTCCCCCACCGGCAGCTCGGCCCAGAGGACACGGAGGCCTCGGGTGTAACGTGCCGCGCGGGGGAAGCTGGGCCCCTCGCGCCCCTACCCACCATCTTGGCGACGGCCGCCGGGAAAAAGGAGGAGTCAAAGGAATGTCGCGAGACCTCACGAGGGGTGAGGAAAATGGTGGAAGGTGTAAAGAAGATCTCGCGAGATCTCACTGAGGAGCTGGGAGAAAGCTCGCGAGAAATCGAGCTTCTTCCTTTGGGAGGCGGTGCCTGCTGTTGGCGCGCGGTGCCGGGGCTTTGTTCTCCTGCCGTTGGTGCCTTCCCAGTTCTGCTGTCCTGGGGCGATCTCGAGACAGGCGGGAACTGGGAAGAGCTGCCCTGGCTCACGGGAGCCCCTGCCCCAGCATGGCACAGGGGGCTGAGTTTCCTTCCTGCTGCCCGCGGGATGGATTCTGTGACCCTGGGCAGCCATTTTCCACAGGGGCCACTGCTGGATAGTCCTGTCCATGCTCTGGCACTGGCTCAACACCCTGAGCCCACCCCAGGGATCCTGGCCTGGCTGCAGAGGGTAGCTCTGGAGTTCTTCTGGTCAGGACTGCACTGGGTCTCTGCAGGGAGCCTGAGTCCTCCCTTGGAGGAGGGAGGACAGGGCCTGGTCTGCCTGCAGGCCCTGCAGACTGCTTTTATGGTGCAGGTAGTCCAGCGTGGAGTGCATGCCTTTCTCCCCCGCCTCCAAGGGCTCCGATACATCCGGTAGCTCTTTTTTCTCCACCTGAGGGGTCTTCCACGAGACCTCTCCGAGCTGCCTGTCTTCTGCCAGGACCTCCTCCAGACCTGGAAGCTGTTCTCTGTGACTAGGTCCATTGTTACCATTGAGAGGGTGGACCTAACTTGCGGAGCCCCTGCCACACAACCTCTACCTTCATGTGCAGGTGGCGGAGTCTACCTCGGTGTGCTAGAGGCTGGTCCTGGCAGAAACCACCAGCATTGGAGACCTCTGGACTACAACAGGGGGGAATTGGGTGGCTCCCCAAGCGCTCACTTGGCGCATGGGGCTCTCCACGCTTCTGACCCCCCCACACACATTCTCTAGGAGGTGAGGTGCAGCCTTGTCGCCCACCTCTCGGGTTTTCCTTGAGTGGGACCTGCGAGAGGGTGCTCCCTGCCCACCCCTCACCCCTGGTCCTCCGGACCTTTTCATCGGGCCCCTGTCCTGTGAGCCCTCCCGGCCCCCTCCCTTCCACAATCCAAACCAGCTGCGTGCCCTGCAGCCGGTTCACTTCCAAACTGTGCCAAGGAAACAACTATACATGCTCGTGCTCCACACGTTTCACTTTCTCACACTCATGTCTCACCCTGATACCAAATGACAGGATTATCTACCACCTGTAGAGGGTGAGGAACCCCAGTGGGCCAGCCTCTATTCCACTCTGGTCTCATGGCCCGCCAGGGATATCGGTTGGGGGCTCCTTCATGGAGCCGTGAGCACAGATGTGTACCTGGCATGGTTCACCCCCATCCCTGATGCCTGCCCCTTTTGCGGCATGAGAGAGAACCTGCTGCACGCTTATCTCAAATGTGCTAGGTTGCAGCCCCTATTCCAGCTCCTCCAGAACCTCCTGTTGAGGTTTTGGCTGCACTTTTCCCCACACCTGTTTATATTTGTCCACCCTGTCCATGGCCCCACCAAGTCGTGAGACAACCTCGTCAACCTCCTCCTGGCCCTGGCCAAAGTGGCCATCTTGAACACCAGGAGGAGGATGTTAGACAAGGGGGTGCTCTGCGACTGTGGGGCCTATTTCCACTCCTCCTTGGTCTCACGCATCCGGGCAGAGTTCCTCTGGGTGGCATCCATTGGCTCCCTAGACAGCTTTGAGGAGCAGTGGGCGCTGTCTGGGGTTCTCTGCTCAGTGTCCCCCTCTGGATCCCTCCTTTTGAACCTGTGCCCTTCACTCCTGACCCAGTTATTCATTAGTTGTCCCATGTATTCAGTTGGTTTCCGGGTCCAGTGGTCCCTCCTGCAAGACTGGGGAAGGGGCCTTTAGACGTGGGCGGGCTTGTACCCACCCACCTCCAGGATTCCAGTAAGGCTGCTGCTGGGTTCCTTCCCGCCAACCCTCAGAGCTCAAACATCACCAGCTTTAGAAGCGCATCAGTGTGGGAGAGGAGCCATGCCCCTGGGTCTGGGCCTGGAGGGGCACTGGGGTCCCCTTTCCACGCTCCCCTCTGCCGGCAGGAGGGTGGGTTGCTGTGCTTTTCCAATCCAAGCTGAGTCTCCCATGAGCACCTCACTCCAGGAGTAGGGGCTTTAAGAAAATTACCACATGTGGCAAGACTCGCTCTGCCTGGCCCGGGGGGGAGGGCGGTATCAATAAGATGTTCGCAAGGAAATGTAACTGAAAAGAGAAAATGAATAACCAAGACAGTAGTTTATGTCTACAATTTGAATAGATGCTCCACTAAATAGAGATAATTTAAGATAAAAGATGACAGGGAATTGCAAGCAGGTACTAAAATGCACGTAATTGTCAAGGGAAAGTAAGAAATAGATTAGCACATTCTCATTCCCGCTTTCTGCTCTTTTTGTTATATATGTGTCAGTCATGTTGGTTTATCCAATTCCAAATTAATACATGTAACAGCAACAAAAGTGCTTGGTCAGGGAGGAATCTTACATTAAAGACGGGTTGACAGTAGATGTCTTCCTTGTGATATGTATGTATGTATAAGGTTATCTAAGGAATACTTGCACATTTTTGTATCATTTAAGGAATTTTCTGAAAGATTTTGATGACAGCTCTGAAAACAGACAGATGCCACTTGCAGCCAACACAGCAAAAAAATCCAGTGTATTGTATCATACAACTTCCATCCGGATGTTAATAGTTATTCCTTAAACCTTTGAGAAAAACAGCTATGATTAGAGACTGATCTAAACTGAGTTATTAAGTTGAGTTTATTATGGAAATAGAGTAACTTTGTAGTTAAGATTGCAGCTAAGTTTGTTTAAGGTCAGATTTTGCAGCCTCTCTAAAAGGCAATGAATGTTAACTTCAGAATTGTCAATATTCTTAGCAATAGTTATTGAAATGTTTAGCATGTGATTTTTTGAAGAACATCTAAAAAACCACCACAAACTGTTTCTCTAAATAATTTGTGTAAATTATGTGGTGCCATTTTAAGAAAAAAAAAATGTTTTTGGAAAAAGATTTTAGAAAGTTAGCTTTAAGAATATTGATGTTCCTTGAAAAACAGTAAATGTGCGAATGGACACCATTGGTAGCCAACTGATGAGAACTCCCTCTGTTTCCCAGAGGCAGAAGAGCAAGATGCAGCAATCTGAAGAGAGTGCAGTTCAGAGGGCTAATTCTTATTTGGTGCAAACTGCCATAGCTCCAATGAGTATTTTGTTTGCAAAACTGTTGTAGGTTTTGTAAAGGGGTCAGTCCCCTGCATCAAGTTGAAGCAGTCTGAAGATAGCTGAAGGGTCCAAAACCACAGGATCTGTGGCTGTGGGGCAGCCTGATTAAACTCCCTTTTTCCTCCTATACCAGCAATAGGCAAAGGAGGTGCGTAAAAGCACCCACTCTGTTGTTCCACTAGAGGATCCCCTTTGTAATCAGTCCCGGACTGGTTATATCAGTTTTAGGGTCACTGTACATTGTATAGTATGGTATACACCCAAGCACCTGAGAATCTGTCCTGAAATGTCTATCAAAGTGCAGCATACATTCTATAAAAACACCAATTGGTTCTACTGTTAATTGCAGGCTAAGTTTTTACTGATACAACAGGAAACAGTTATGAAGTGACCTTGGACTTAAATTCCCAAGTGGAGTGCAGTAATTGCCTGTACATCATGACCACAAGCATATCTCTTCTTTTGTCTAATTTCTCTGCGTGGGATCCATGAAGATACTTAGGTGCTAAACCCCAGACATAGACCCCTAAATCCTAGTTTTAGCTCCAGTGTGATTCACAAAATTCCTGCCAAGCCCTGTAAGTGCCTAAACTCAGCACCAACGTTTTTCAGAGTAAAAGTTCCATAGGCTCCTATGTTCCTGCCTCTGGACACTTTTGTCCCCTCAAGGCATCTGAAGGCCTATCTCCCATCTAAGTCCTAGACCTAGAACAATTCATGAACCAGGGGAAGACAGAGGTTCAACCACCTAAGTGTCATGTGAGGCCCGATCCGGTAGGCATGCTCAGAGGTTGCCTACCGGATTGAGTTCCATTCAAAATCCAGCCAGAGGAGGTGGTGCCCACTTTATAACTTTTAGCTCTGTTGGTAGCCCACTTGCTTGGGGTATGGGAGACACAGATTCAATTCCCCCCTCTGGCTGAGGGGGAGAAAACATTTGAAGAGGGGTCTCCCCCCAATCAGGGGAACACCACTAGTTACCCCTCTCCATTCTGAAAATTTAACATTTATTCCTACCCTTTGTTCCCTGTTGTTTAACCAGTTCTCAGTCCATGAAAGAATCTTCCCTCTCATCCCATGATAACTTAATTTACATAAGAGCCTTTAGTGAGGGACCTTGTCAAAGGCTTTTTGGAAATCTAAGTACACTATGTCCACTGGATCCTCCTTGTCCACATGTTTGTTGACCCCTTCAAAGAAAGTCAACAACAACTGAGTCAGCAACAGCAGTTTGAAACAGCTCCCATAGACTAACATAGGAATTAATTCCTATAAGAATGGACTCTCAAGACTGAGGATTTTGAGTCTCTGGTTCTGCTGCCAGTCTCCAGGAGCATCAGGTGCACCTGTAACGGACTCGGCTCCATCCTCATGACCAAGATACCTGGCCAGTAACTTGGCATGAGCAACTTCTAGGCTGGTAACTATAACACCTATACAGAATTTAAATGAATGAATATATATATATATATATATATATATATATATATATATATGTGTGTGTGTGTGTGTGAGTGTGTGTGTGTGTGTGTGTGTAAGGAATAAGTAGTCAAAACAACGTTGTTTACTTTTATCTTTTGCTTTATCATTATATTTACAATAAATGTGGCATCTTTGCCTTATCCCTCTTAATAAGATCCTGCTGGTTTTTATTCTATAAAAATCTAATGTCAGTATAACACTGACATTAGATTTACCGGTCTGTAATTGCCGGGATCACCTCTAGAGCCCTTTTTAAATATTGGCATTACATTAGCTATCTTCCAGTCATTGGGTACAGAAGCTGATTTAAAGGACAGGTTACAAACCATAGTTAATAGTTCCACAATTTCACATTTGAGTTCTTTCAGAACTCTTGGGTGAATGCCATCTGGTGACTTGTTACTGTTAAGTTTATCAATTAATTCCAAAACCTCCTCTAGTGACACTTCAATCTGTGACAATTCCTCAGATTTGTCACCTACAAAGGACGGCTCAGGTTTGGGAATCTCCCTAACAACCTTAGCTGTGAAGACTGAAGCAAAGAATTCATTTAGTTTCTCTGCAATGACTTTATCATCTTTAAGCAAACCTTACGTTCATGACTAGACTTTTAATGGGGTAGAAAGAAGGGAGAAGTTGTAAGTCTTGGACAGACTCTGAACTGTGGGGGGGAAAAAATGACTACAGGAATATTTACTCAACCCACACAAGAGTGGAGAGGGAGAGAATACACTGCATCGTTAGCTGTTTAAAGTATCCATTTTATGGACGGAGAACTTGTTAAAAGACAGGGAACAAAGGGTAGGAATAAATGTTAAATTTTCAGAATGCAGAGGGGTAACTAGTGGTGTTCCCCAAGGGTCAGTCCTAGGACCAATCCTACTCAACTTATTCATAAATGATCTGGAGAAAGGGGTAAACAGTGAGGTGGCAAAGTTTGCAGATGATACTAAACTGCTCAAGATAGTTAAGACCAAAGCAGACTGTGAAGAACTTCAAAAAGATCTCACAAAACTAAGTGATTGGGCAACAAAATGGCAAATGAAAATAAAGTAATGCACATTGGAAAAAATAACCCCAACTATACATACAATACAATGGGGGCTAATTTAGCTACAACGAATCAGGAAAGAGATCTTGGAGTCATCATGGATAGTTCTCTGAAGACATCCACGCAGTGTGCAGCGGCAGTCAAAAAAAGCAAACAGGATGTTAGGAATTATTAAAAAAAGGATAGAGAATAAGATGGAGAATATCTTATTGCCCTTTATATAAATCCATGGTACGCCCACATCTTGAATACCGCGTACAGATGTAGTTTCCTTTTCTCAAAAAAAGATATACTGGCATTAGAAAAGGTTCAGAGAAGGGCAACTAAAATGATTAGGGGTTTGGAACGGGTCCCATACGAGGAGAGATTAAAGAGGCTAGGACTTTTCAGCTTGGAAAAGAGAAGACTAAGGGGGGCTATGATAGAGGTATATAAAATCATGAGTGGTGTGGAGAAAGTGAATAAGGAAAAGTTATTTACTTGTTCCCATAATTTAAGAACTAGGGGCCACCAAATGAAATTAATGGGCAGCAGGTTTAAAACAAATAAAAGCAAGTTCTTCACACAGCGCACAGTCAACCTGTGGAACTCCTTGCCTGAGGAGGTTGTGAAGGCTAGGACTATAACAGGGTTTAAAAGAGAACTGGATAAATTCATGGAGGTTAAGTCCATTAATGGCTATTAGCCAGGATGGGTAAGGAATGGTGTCCCTAGCCTCTGTTTGTCAGAGGGTGGAGATGGACGGCAGAAGAGAGATCACTTGATCATTACCTGTTAGGTTCATTCCCTCTGGGGCACCTGGCATTGGCCACAGTCGGTAGACAGGATACTGGGCCGGATGGACCTTTGGTCTGACCCAGTATGGCCATTCTTATGTTCTTAGGGGAGTGCTCTAACCATTGAACTAGGGGGTATTCTGACGTGGAGCTTCCTCAGTCCCTCCTGTTGAAGTTGTTGCACTCTGGGTAAATGAGAGTGGTTGGAGCAGGGGAATTAGATCTGGGCTCTCCCACGTCCCAGCTCAGTGCCTAAACCACTGGGTTACAGTGTGATTCTCTCTCTGGCCTAATGACTGTTTAAGTATTTGTCCACAGAGTCACTGGGCCAGGGAAAGAGAGAATGGAAATGTGTCTGTCATCCAGGGGCTAGGGCACCCACCTGGGAGATCCTGAGTCCAGTGCTCCTGTTCCAAACACTTTTTTTTTTTTAACCCAGAGTGCAACAGCTTCAACAGGAGAGACTGAGGGAGCCCCACATCAGACTATCCCATAGCTCGGTAGTTAGAGCACCCTCCTAAGCATTGTAGGAGACCCCTGTTCAAATTATCACTTTGTGATGGGAAAATTGAACCTGGATCTCCCACATCTCAGGTGCTCTAACCAGTGGGCTAAAAGTAATAAGGTGAAGACCTCCTCTTCTGTGTTGAATGTAGGCACCTGACTTATTCCCTCAAAAAGTGGCTGAGGCACCTGCCTCCAGGCAGCTGGTTTCGGTCCATGGAACACTATCAGAGCGAGACGCCTCCTTACAGCCTGGACTTATCGCCAAGAGAGGGGCTTAGCACACACCCCTGGCCAGCATCTCCTATTAGCTAGCTTAGGCAGGGAGCCTAATGAGCTGGCTTTTGTGGATCACCTTCTTAGGCCCCTATCTCTCTCCATTCATTGTATAGGGAGCCTACGTGCCTAATTTGGCTTTGTGGACCACAATGTTGTTCCTGTGATTTTCTTGATGCCTAACTTGAGTGGCCATGAAACTGCATTGCAACCCCAAAACCCCTTGTGGATGCCACCCTCTGCTCCATAGCACATATCACAGTACCCTTTTATCACATTTCATGAGAACTTACCAGTTCAAACACAAGATCAACACAGCCACCCACATTCCATTGTCCCATGTTCATGGCAATAAAGAAACCAATGAAATTTACTCAGACAAGATTATATGATGCAGACAAGTACAACAGGCAAGGCTGGATATCCCTGCATATCTTTATCGTAACTCAACAAGAGGTTAAGATTTTGTGCATTTTTTTATTTAAACTTTCTGGATTATACAAATTTCTTATGGCTTAGAACATAAGTCCCACCATCTGATCTGATTTTTCTTGTTGAAGATTTTTGCTTTCACTATTAAATGCTGTTTAAGTAATTTTCCCTTGTCCAGGACTTTGTAATGACTAACAGACAGATGGGAATGATTAACTCAATATTTTTTGTTCATGTGATGATTTGAAAGGCAGGTTTTCAGAAAACATTAGGGTTGTATTATTTACACATGCTACATTTTAGAATCAAGGAAGGATGTGCAATACTGTGGAATATACACATGCTGTCATCATCTTAAGAGTCCAATATTGATCTTACATACAGGGCACCAAACCTGAAACAACATATGCATTTGGGGAGGTGTATCAACATATGGTATGCTTTAAATAATACCTACACAGATGGCAAATTAAAGTAAAATTGGTAAGCTTTCCACCTAGATAGCTGAAGCACAGATGAAGGGAGAAAGACAGCTTCAATGTGAGAGGATAAGTGCTTTATTATGATAGGGCACTCTCCTGGCCTTTGGAGTATTTTATGGCCATTTTTCTCTTGTGTTTGTAACAACTGTTCCCATGGTAGCCATTTCCTCCAGCCCAGGGTGCTGTATTCATGATTTTCTTAGAAGATACTTCATGTCGTTCCATAGATTCATTAGCAGGGGTTATTTATAAAAGTGCAAGAGTCAACCTCAAAAGGTCAAAAGTGTCACCTCTAATTCAGGGAACAAAGGCCAGAGGTCATGGATAAATCTTATATGGCAGTGTAATGAGATGCCCTTGCAACCACATACAGCACAATATGAAATTGTTAGTGAAAAAGGAAATAAATTACATTGATACATCTCCAGTGTATCAAAGGCACTTTGTATTTTCAGTTTCGTACACATTTCATTTTATGTACACTACAAAAAAAAGTTATGTTAGAATTGAATGTGAGGGACATAATTGCTGGAAAGGAAATTACTTCACCTTCTCAGTGAATAAACCCTCCATTTTATTCTATGAGGCTGGTAGCAAACCTGAACCACTGACAGGTTAGGAGTTGCGCAAGCCTCAAATCTAGTCTTGGTAAGCACAGAAATCAAGTTTTAAAAACTTAAAAGTATATATACTGAGAATGCGTTTAAGGGGGAGGAAGTCTCTCTTAATTTGTATTAGTTGATAAGCTTGCAAACTTTTTCTGATTTACCCTCTTTGAAACTAAGGATTTAAGTGAAATAATAAATGAACAGCAATGTAGCAGACAATGGGTATGTTACTAACATTGGTCAAGGATCAATTAATTTAAATAATTTTAAATTAGGCAAATTTGGGGTGACTTCACCCCTTGTGCAAAGGGCCAGGATAAGGCCAGTACATCTGTCCCACTTAAACCCTCTGCAATGCTTAGGATATTAATTCTTAGGTAATGCAAAGAAAAGGATATGACTAACATACATCTAGACAGTGCTGGCCTGAGCTGCACTGGTACTCAAGGCAAAGACTGGGATTTGGCATCCCCCTCTTCCACCTATCATTATTCCTTTCCACCTCCATGTCTGCATTGCTCAATCTGTTTCCTTCTCAAGACATTTAAACACAACATTACAAAAATCAACATGAAAGTTTACTCGTCGGGGTACATTTAACCCATTACGTTAATAATGACAAAACTAGGATGTTATTGTCCCACCAAAAGAATAAACCTGAACAAACACATTTTGAAAGATGATTTTGTTGCCAGATTAAAATTGATAAAATGGTGAGATGGGATGTTACCCGGCAATCTAAGTGATCTAGTGTCAAGTAAGAAAATAGGTTAGAATTAATTTCATGAAATAGCAATCCTACTAAGAGATAGGTGTATATTATTCATTTTATACTTTAATTATAAGATATTCAACAAAAATCACAGCAAATTTACTCTTTCTATATCTATTCAGACAGTAGCAGAAATGGTGGAGGGAATCCAATGAACATAAACAAACAGGTATATTTACACAGTTTATTAAAAACCATACATACATATATTAGGAAAGGATGTACTGTACCTAATTATTGCAGCTTGCATGTCAAAGAACTGAGATTTCCTCATATTTAGCAGTCATAGTGCAGAATGCATTAAAAAACAATTTACTGACCATAGTTCAAACCAAGTGGAAATTCTGTTGTGAACCAAGTAGCTTATTACAAAGTTACCTGTTATTTCTGTCTTTTTGAATGGATTAGTAGGAAAACAAGAGAAAATTATAAACTCTGTCACATAAAACCAGTCCCCTTGCATACAACCTCTCCCTCTATACCCTGGAGTTCATTCACTATTACAATATTCAGGCATCAGTGTTGTTCTCACAAACATCCTTCGAAGTCAGTGGTTCTGCTGAGACAGTCAGCTGCACATAATTAGCTATTCATTTTGCACCAAGCATAACTCAATTCATACTAGAGAAAGAAGCACCTGTTATTCTCAGGAATATACAAATATTTACCACAGTTTTTCTTGCTCATTAAAAAAGAAAGCTTACAGCACATTATTTACAAATTCTGTCCAAATACATAAAGAGGAGTCATTATAAACTTTTTTTTTTTTTTGCTGGCACATTGTCAAATGGCATTTGCAGTCACTTAAAGCTGTATTCAGCTTATCTTATTCTCCTCCCGCACCAGAATCTGAAAGGTTGTAAGTGTCTCAAGCACAGTGTCATAAATAGTCTTTGGATTGATGTGTCAGTAGAAAGGAGTTAATTCTTCTTGTGAAGGAACTTCATTTTATTTCCTACAGCAAACACAAAATGTGATCCATCAGTAACTAACATACATTGAAAAACAAAGAGAAACTGAATGTTAGTCTAAAAAGGCTTCAAATGTGTACTGTAACCAATATATAGAGAACCAACTATATAAAAATGTAGGTATCCAACTATTAAAATTCTGGACAACCAAACCTGATAAAAGGCAAGGTCCCTTTCCAGATTTTTTTTGGGGGGGGGGGGGGGAGAAAAGAGTTGGGGGAGGAATACAGTGGTTAGGTAAGGTTTCTTTTTCCAAATTAGAATGAGACTTTCTTAGCAAAGACCATAATAAAACCTACTATTATCAACGATAAATAGATATTTGTTGATTTCCTTTTGATAATTCCTATTATATAATTAAACTACTAGGTGAGTATCACATTTCAATCTAGGCAGAGCTGTGCTTTGTTAAGACCACTTGTTAAAAACATTTCAGAATTTCTTTAAAAGATTTCCCTTACCAAGACCTCGCAGGAATTTGTTTACTCCACTTTGTTCAGTGTCTGGAAGCTCTTCCAAATACTGTTCAACCCTCTGTTCAAAGAGACCTGTGGGAAGTAGATAAAATAAAGCATTGTTTGGTCTTCTTTCCAAGTGAAAGGGAGGGTGAGGGAAGATGCTATGGAAAAGGGAATCAAAATCTAATGCTTTTATTTGTGTTGCCCACAAAGAAAGCACAGACTTTTCAACAGTTTCTTTCAACAGTCACCTCAGGAGCGTATTATAGATTCTCAACCAGGGGTCCGGGACCCACGGGGGGGAGGAAGGGGCACAAGGTGGTTTCAGGGGATCCATCAAGCAGGGCCAGCATTAGACTTGCTGGGGCCCAGGGCAGAAAGATGAAGCCCCACTGTATGGGGCTGAAGCCCGGGGCCCCGAGCCCTGCCACCCGGGGCTGGTGCTGAAGCCTGAGCAACTAAGCTTTGCAGGGCCACCTGTACTGTGAGGCCCCCAGCAACTGCCCTGATTGCTACTACCTAATACTGGCCCTGGCTTTTAAATGCAGAAAAACAGTTGTTGTGGCACAGGTGGGCCATAGAGTTTTTATAGCATGGGGGGGGGTGGAGCTCAGAAAGAAAAAGGTTGAGAAACCCCTGTCCTTTAAGAATTTGTGGCCTTTGCAGAGCTAGATTAATTTCCTTCCCATTTCCTCTTAAGTTCAACTTGCCATCAGTAATGTTATCAGCCACCTTAGGCATTGTGTCAAAGTTTCAAAGACAGCATGAGTTGCTTTCATGATTCTCCCAGCATCCATCTTGCTGAGAAACAGAAAGCCAGGTCTTCCTTCACACCCAAGACTCCATCTGTCCACCAGGCAGTACAACATGCTAACAGAGAGTCTGTGGCCAGGCCCAAGCATCAACATTTAGCATAATTGCACTCAGTAAGCTGGCTAATCTACACTCGTTGCATCCCTGGATAAAAATAGATATTTATGCACATAACTCTCACAAAACAGATCTGAATGTTTTCCATTTAGCCCCAATCCTAACTGGACACCAAAGTTACATTTACCATGGGGTGGAGGGAGGGGCTGGGTCATTAATTTGCACTGGCCCCTGCTCAACCGGGGCCGCCTCCTACCTGCAGGCAGGCTCCTTGTCAGGCTGCAGCAGCTCCTGTCCCAGCCCTGGAGCAGAGGGAGCCCGGGGGTGAGGGGCAAAGGGAAGGGAGTGGAGGTAGAGCTGATCCAGCCAGCAATGGGAAGGGAGGGAGAGGAGTGAGAAATGCGGGTGGGGCCTTGGGGGAAAGATATGGAACAGGAGCAGGGCCTTGGGGAAGAGGCAGAGCGGGGGTGGGGCCTTGGGGGTCCAATTACCAGCAATTAGAAAGGTGGAAACCCTAAGCAAAACATCCTAGAAAATAATCTTGGAAAGATAATTAAAACAAGAGCTAGAAATGTAGGCACTCCAAATGAAGTTGGGTCCATCTCACATTACAATTTCCTGCCCTTTGTGCTTTGCTTGAAACAGTAATTCAATTTACTGCTATAAATACCATTTAACATTTTATTTCCTTCAAAGAAAGCCTACTTGAGTGCTTTCTAAACCACAAAGATTTCTTAGACTGTCTCCAAAACTAATACTTTTTTATGCCTAGGCTCAACCCCTAAAAAACTGCCAGAGCCATTTTAAGATTGAAGATTTAAGATTTAAGTAGAATACCTACTTTGTAATTTAACAATCAGAGCAGAACTCAGTGGGTTATATCACCCAGCAACCTAATCTTATCACTGATCCTGAACTGACGTAGAGCCTGATCTTGCAAATCCATGTAAGCACAAGGACAGACTGGCAGGTGCAAAGTGACCTAGGTCATAACTTTTGAAAAATGCACAAAATAGAGGCAGAATCCAGGAGGTGTTCTAGGCCTTCAGCTCTTGAAGTTAATGGGGTTTGAGGTTGCTCAGTGTATAGCAGCAGGTCCATTTTGTAGAATTTGTCCCCAAAGGCCTGATTTTTGCAATAAGATCTGTGCAGGGGGGCTCCTGTGCCTGCATGGAGCCCCAATGAGGCTTTACACAAGCACAGAGGTCTATCCCTGCAGCGCCCATTGCAGGATTAAGGCTGTGGTGAGTAGTTTTTAGACACGGGAGTGGAAGGAGAAATAGAGCCAGTGTAATGGGGTCCAAGGATATTTGCAAGAGAAGGGCCTTGGAGCATATATTAGGGGTTTCCCTCCCTGGACATTTTTAATACTTGCTATTTTGTGTGATCAAGTGGATTCCAAATGCAACCCCCTTATGCTATTCATAAGTATCTTTAGAGGCAGATTATCTCCTTCTCTTCCTTCCCCCATATTCAATTTTCCACCTCTCCTCCTTGCCCAAATTTCCCTTTCAATCCATCCATCCCAAATTACCCAGCTAGCTCCCCAGCACGTCCTTGCTGCCCCCATTCCAGCTCTCTTCGTTGGCTGTTCAGCCCCCAAATGCCATACCTTAAGGAATCTCCTCTCTCTGACATGAAGCTAGGAAGGCTTCTAGCTGCACAGAGCGCTTGGCACCCCCCGGTGCAGCATTGCCCTGGTGTAGGAGAGGAAGCCCCAGCTCGCTTGTGCGTCCCCTTGATATCCTTCCGAAGCTTCTCCGGCTGCCTTCCGGGCCGGGGGAGGAGCAAGGCTGAGATGCTAGCAGGGCTTTGGCAGTTGCCAGCAGATGGCACTGCTGTGCAATACTCAGCAGCCTTAGCCCCAGACAGGGCTGGCTATTGCACAGGCTGCTCAGTGTTCTTCATGAACATGCACCACAACTAGGAGCACAGTGGCTCTCTAGCAGGTCTGAGAGTTTGATTCATCAGCTAATTGCCTGTTTGTCCAGTTGGATTTATACTAAAGTAGTCCCAATTGCCTAGGGAGGTAGTGGAATCTCCGTCACTGGAGGTTTTTAACAACAGGTTAGAATGGTCAGGAAAGGTCTAATTATTACATAGTCCTGCCTTGAGTGCAGGGGATTGGGCCAGATGACCTGTTGTGGTCCCTTCCAGTTTACACTTCTGTAGTGCTATATGAGTGAGGGTTTGCAGGAGCAGGACCCTTGCTAGGTAGATTACATTGGTCAGATTTCTTGAACTGTAAGACTCTCCCCTACAGTCTAGCCCTGTAGTCTTTACTCACACAAAACACCTCTCTGACTCACATGAAAGGGATTATGGGACCAGGCCAAATGCTGTCCCTTAAATCATGTCCTGCACTCTTGTTTATTTGCTGATATTTATTTTAACCAATATAACAGTTTTTTCCACATTTTTACTTTGACCCTCATTTGAGGCATCCAAGAGCTGTTCTAGAATCATGAATGACCTGTATCCTTTACAGTACTTCATGGTGTGGAGCAGTCAACTTTTCCCTTTAATAATTTCATGTACGGAGATGGGAAGTGTCACAAGGATGAGACTCATTCTTTTAAAACCTATCATTTCAGTTTTAATCCAGGGCACACAAAAGAAGAGGGTACTGCGTGTCTGGCAAAGTTAGCTATAGCACTGATGTTTGGCAGTATATAAAGCTGTAATTGCTAAAACCATGTGAAAACATGAAAGTGTATTAATCCCTAAATACAGTCTGCATAGTAGCAAAGGGAATCACAAGCCTTACCTTTTGCCCTGCATTTTCTCAGTTCTCTGTCCTGTATAAACCCAGCAAACATTTGGGATTCCATAAAGACCTCCAGGAAGCGACGGATACTCTTGGAAGCTACAGATTTGCGGAAAGCATCCCTTTGGAAGACACGCTCTCCTTTTTCATTCTGAGTTAAGAACAGGGAATAGTGGCCAACAGTTTCCACGAAGAATCGGATGAAAACTTCTGATACTAATCCATTCAGCGTGTTACACTCTGCAAAAGAAAGCAGCAATATAACACTCAAATCATCTGAAGAACAGCTGCAGTACAAGGTCCCTGCTTGGTCACTTGCATTGGATTTAATGTTTTCACCTAATATTTCTCCCCCAAAAAGTCTAACTAGAATTATAATAATAATATCTGAAAAAAGATCTGCAACACCTAAAACCACATAAATGCCCTGCCACCCTCCTTCTCTTGCCCCATTAAAATTAATTGGATATGGAAAGCATAAACTGCCCTATAACTAAGCTTCAGAGGAGTAGCCGTGTTAGTCTGTATCAGCAAAAACAACAAGGAGTCCTTGTGGCACCTTAAGAGACTAACAAATTTATTTGGGCATGAGCTTTCATGGGCTATAACCCACTTCATCAGATACATCAGTGGACTCCATGCATCTGATGAAGTGGGTTTTAGCCCATGAAAGCTTATGCCCAAATAAATTTGTTAGTCTCTAAGGTGCTACAAGGATTCCTCGTTGTTATAACTAAGCTTGTCAATCAATATAATAGCAGATCTTCCATATCTCAAAGTCAACAAAAATACAGTTTTCTTTACTGGGTAATCCACACGAGATCCTCAGAAGATGCAGAATTAAAAATTAATATTTGAGGACTTAATCTGAAATGTGTCTCTGCTGTTTGAACCTTACTTCTTCCTGGATAGTTAGCATGCTTCTGAATGATCTTGAGAGTAAAATTTGTGCTGAGGATAATAAACCTTTACAAAAAATTGATTGAAAAAGATTTATTGTAGATTCAATTCTTGTATCACTTGTGAATACCTCAGAGATGTTAAAGTGATTTTACATATTTAAAGCAAAGTTTAATAAAAATAAATATAAAATGGATAGACTTGGACTAACTGTATATTAGATTTTTAACATCAAAGTCTCTGAGAAAAGGTTAAAAACCATCTATGGGAGTGTATACATTGTGGCATTTAAACGATATTTTAAACAGGCGGTTAATATATTACAGTGCTTTGAAAATTATACTACATGCCCTCAATCATCAACTCCAATTCAGAAACATAAATTGATGTTGTAAAATGTAGCTGTGGGGTGAGATGATGAATTTTCTGAAATTAGGCCCATGTTTCTTTCTCCTGATCCCAGGGACACAATATCACCCACCCACACAGGTAGACAAGACTTGTTTCCAGATTATTTTACCATCATCTGAATCACTATCTGAATCCTGATTTATCAGTTCACTTTTTCTCTCTAGAGCCTGCTCCAGAGCAGCTTGCAATTTCCTAGGTAATAGTGTGTCTTCATCATCCATCTAAAGGAGAAAAAAATATATTCTTTAGACTGTTTTCTTCCCTATATGCTCATTTGCAGTCAATGGTTTTTCAGGGCCTAGAATTCAGAAATAAAATATTCTGTGTTTGTTACTTTAATGGCTACATGAATACAATAATGAAACCTTATGTTCCTCTGTTATATATTTCTGAATTTAACTTTATAGTGTTTTTCATGAGACTGAAGTAGGGAAATATAACATGCTATTGGAGTGCAAGGTAAATACATATAGGCCCTTAACCTGCTTGTTACACAACAAACATATTATGAAGGCACCAGACAGGCATGATGGGTTTCCTGAATATACACAAGATGAAGGCCTAGCCACACATACACACAGCTGCTCAGGCTCGGTTCTGGAAGCTTCTTCAAATCTTGATAGTTCCTCTTTTGCTTATTTTCCTGCAAGTACTTTTGCTCATTCTCCACACCATATTTAACATTTGCTCCAGAAACAATGAGCTGATGTATGACTCCTAGAGTTGCAAGGAATCTTCAGAGTAATCTTATCTGTTTGCCCAACCTTTACTTTAAAGGGTACATCCAACTGACTCAGCGCATTCTCTTTTATCTGTAAATTATCTAGTGCCACCTTACTTTGAGGAAATAGTGATTCTTTATCTTTCTTTTTCCAAGGTTCCTTCTTATTCCACAACTCAGTAAATCATCCACAATATTCTCCTCTCCACCTGTAGACTTCTTCCCCAGCTTTCCCCTCCGCCCCCACCAATCTTATCACCACTTGTGCTTGTTGTCTTGCTAAAATGATGTTGAAAAGATCAGGTTGTCTCTCTAGGGCCTTGATTTGTCTCTGTATTACAGTAGATTCTGCTTAACAGCAGTTCTGATATTAACAACTTCCAGTTAATGGCAATGTTTTGCTAGGAACCAATCCCGACCCATTGACTTTAATGTTAAAGGGTTTCGGATATTGGCAATGGCATGATGCTTATTAAGAACTTTTTCAGGAGGAAAGGCCCTGGTAACCGGCAGGATAGTGGGAACAAAGGACGCGCTGACACATGCCTTCCCTGGCTGCAGCTGTGCAAAGCTGCCTGTGCCTGGGGCCCCACCACCCGCACAGAATGGTGTGGTAATGAGCTGGGGTTCCCGCAGCCCTACCCAACAAGGAGTCCCAGTGCTGTGGGTGGGAGGAGAGGCTGCGGGCAGGGCAGCAGGGGGAAGGATTCCAGGGCTTTCCACAGGGAGCAGGGGCACTAGGGGCCCATGGAGATGCATGGCATCTCTCCCTGTGCTCTTGGGGCTGTGCCTGCCTTGACACTGGGGGCCTGCAACCCGGGAAGGACACGCTGAGACAGGCCCCCAGCATTGGTGCAGGGTAAAGCCTGGAGAGCACAGACAGAGGTACCGTGTAGCCCCACAGGCCTCCAGTGCCCCTTCTCCCAGTTGAAACCCCTGGCACCTGGGCTGAAGCCCCTCTCCACTGAAGGCAGGTTTGCAAGGCTGCAGCCAGGGAAGGCATGTCCCAGCACTTCCTTCCCTGACTACAGCCTTGCAAACCTGCCTTCCACTTTTTGGCAACTGCTGGATAATGTCAGCTTTCTGCCGAGAGGCTGCTACTAAGCTGGATCCACTTGAAAGCAACAGTAAAGCAACTCTGAAGGTAAGCTCTCTTGGCATCTTCTAGGCATACTATTTATTTCCAGAGGAAACAGAAAAGATTCAGACTTTTCTAATCTAGTTAATTGCACAGTTCCAGTTGGAACTTCTCCAGTGAACCCATAGCTCCATTATGTTTCTTTAAACCACCTGATTAAAGGGGCTGCAAAGCTGCCTATTTTTAGGCTTGGAAGAATTAGATTTTTAAATATAAATAAATATCAATTTGACCATACACACACAAGCCAATGAAAAAATATTTCCATTGATAATAATAGAAATGTACAGATACGCAAAGTAAGAAAAATGCTGCTTGAAAACTTACTTGACTTTGATTTAAGGCTATTAACTTTGTATGTTTTGACATATGTGTGACACTGCACCCCATATTCTTCACAGTGATATTATGATATGATTATGACATAATCATAATGTATTTTATGCAAGATACATCACGTGACATGTCATTGGAAAGATTATGATTTGCTGAATACGATTATCCTATTTGTATGCGTGTATCATTTTTGTATCTGTACTTCAAAGGTAATTACACCTGGGAAATGCCCACTAGACAAGATGCTTTCATTCTAGATAGCGGGTGGGGGAAGAGCTATTAGAAAGAACAGTAGGCCTTAGGAGAAGCTTATCTCCCACCTGGGGAGCCTTCCTGAGGACCCTACAGACAGTCTCTGAGTAATGGGTGCTATGACTCTACGAAGACACGTGAAGTGACCACATGTCTGTAGACTCCATCTTGGAATGTCAGTGTTTTTCCAGAGACTGGTCTGG
Organism: Emys orbicularis; assembly: GCF_028017835.1. Classification (NCBI taxonomy): domain Eukaryota; kingdom Metazoa; phylum Chordata; order Testudines; family Emydidae; genus Emys; species Emys orbicularis. Next base: position 102,833,310 of record NC_088686.1, on the reverse strand, counting down.
GAACTAAGCTTTGAAACAAAGGGTTCCCGCCTTATTCAAAAGCTAAACAAGGCTGGGAGTGACATCACCTGGGGTTCTTCACTGACTCCCTACCCAGGAAGACTCCTGGAAACACCTGAGGAACAAAGGCTGGACCCAGGCCAAAGGGATTTTTAGCCTGTGAATGGAACACCTGGGGATTCCAAGCTATAAGCAAGTGCAACTTGCCCCTTAAGAATTTGCAGCCTGCTTGTATCATCACCCTGGGTGAGAATCTGCTATTCATATCCAATCTATTTAGTATATTAAGCTTAGTCTGCGTTTTTGTTTAGTTGCAAGGTAATCTGCTTTGATCTGTTTGCTATCCCTAATAATCACTTAAAATATATCTTTTGTAGTTAATAAAATTGTTTTTGCTTTATCTAAACCAGTGCATGGAAATCATAACTCAGGGGCAGAAAGCTGTTGCATATTCCTCTCCACATTGAGGGAGGGGGTGAATTTTATGAGCTTACGCTGTACAGTTCCCTGTGCAGCACAAGACGGGATAATTTTGGATTTATACTCCAGAGGGGGTGCGTGCCTGAGGAGCTGGGAGGTGTCCTAGTTGAAGCCTTCCCATACAGGGGCTGGTCAAAGAGCCTGCCTCCATGTAACTG